>NW_004444134.1:1098071-1133206 GCF_000243295.1 Trichechus manatus latirostris | reverse complement strand
TAACCAATGTCATAAAACAGCATGTGTGTTACTGTTACATGAGAAACTATCTGTTCTGTAAGCCTTCACCTGAAGTACAATAAAATATTTAAAAAAAAAATTAGAAACTTTTCAAAGAAAATAAAAAAGACTACATTTAGAAAAAAAAAAAAAAAGTTCCTGAGCATGTCCTTGATTGGTCAATATGTAGATGATTTGCTTTTATGCTTTGATACTGTCACAGACAGTCAAGCTGATTCACTATATCTTTTGCAACAATTAGCTGAAAAGGGCCACAAGGTCCCCAAGGATAAATTACAGTTTTGTTCCTCCTAAGTTCAATACCTAGGGCATGAACCAAGTGGACAAAGACAAGCCTTTTTACTTATCTGTTCATAAATGAGAGGGTCAAACCCTGGGGGTGTTGACTCAAGAGCGTAGAAATAAACAGAGACTTGTAGCTTATTATAGTTTGCAACTGAATCTTGTAGCCAAGGCCTTGCCTGGGGGCTTAAAAGCTGTGACTGCAGCAGCAAAATTAGTAAAGTCATCCTCAGACATAATGTTGCAAAATCCTCTCACTCTGTATGTTCCTCATGCCTTAGAAACTCTGCTCAATCAAAGCAATACTCAGCATTTTTTGACTAACAGACTTACAACTTATAAATTCTCCCTTGGATCCCCCATCTCACATCTATTGGTCACTAAGATATGGTCAAACCACTCACTGACTTATGCTAAAAGATATTTACCCCTACTATTAGAAATGTTAATATTGTGGCTAAGACTGAAATTTTGCAAAATTTTCTCTCCTTGGCCTTGAACGACACTGAACACAGACTGGCTGCCTTTAAATGAAGAAACTGCTGCCATGAGGAAGGTGGCATTACAAAGTCAGGGAGCTTTGTACATGATTATTGCAGCTCAAGGAGGTACCTGTGCTTTACTAAAAGTTGAATGTTGTGTATATATTCCTGAAAATAAAGCTGTAGTGAATCAATCACTCCCTTACACATTTACAGACACATCAGATAAAATTAAACATCTTGGAGATGATAATTGGTAGGTTGAAATCAAGGCATGGTCTCTGGATAGATAACCTAGTAAAAGAAATTACTATTTGATTATTATGTATAATAATTGGTGGAATATTTTGTTCCACTTGTTTTTATTGTTGGTGTGGGTTTTGCTTACAGTGTTTTACAAAATTGGTACATTAGGCCCTATCGATAGAGGAAGAGGAAGGCACATGAGATTGTAAGAGCTGTGCAGAGGAATAGATCGAAAGGGCCATAAACAATAAAAGACAAATTCTTCCCACAAGAGACTCTAGAAAATACCCAAAGTACCTGACTGAGCAGTGACCTAGGCCAGAAAACACACACACACACACACCCCCAAAAAAAGAGGAAGACCCTCAACAAGATGGATTGACACAGTGGCTGCAACAATGGGCTCAAGAATAACAAAGATTGTGCGCATGGCGCAGGACCAGGCACTGTTTCGTTCTGTGGTGCATAGGGTTGCTAGGAGTTGAAATTGATTTGACGGCACCTAACAACAACAACAACACACACACCAAACACCTGACTCCATTGTAACGTCAATTAGAATCCATTAATTAGCACAAAAATAGCCCTTAAGCCAAGATGAAGAAAATCTTATCAAGTTCTGACTACTCACACTGTTGCAAAATTAGAAGGCATTGAGCCTTGGATTCACATCTCTCAATTAGAGTGTGTTCCAGAATCTCTTTGGAAAACTGAACTTCAGCTTAGATTAAAAAGGAAAAAGCACTCTGCCTAACATGTTTTTCTCATTCATATTGTATTTGCCTGTTACTTTTGCTTATCAAGACCATAATTCTTATATAAAGTTAGCCAAACTGCCACTATAACTAATCAAACATATTGTTTGGCTTGGGCACATGTGCCTGTAAGTCCCCAGTCAGAAATTCCTCTAACTGTGGTTCTTCTAACTTTAGAAAAAATGGTATACAGGTTTTTTTGCAAAATATAGTTATCACACACCTCACCAAAATGGTTCAAAAATAGTAAACAAATATACTGTTGGTGAGTATTTGAAACTGCTGTAAGAATTAAAGAAAAATGGTGGTTTTCTCAAAACTTAACTAATACTGGAAATCAGTTTGTAAGTACTAGTATTAGTACATATTCTAATTACATTTATAGAGATGGCTATTATTTTTCAGACAAAAATGCTTTTTGTCCAGGCCTATTTCTTTCTGAAGATAAAATATCTTTCAATCCTCAAAATAAAATGTTCACTTATTCCTCTTTACCTCCCAGTTCTGGTGGAGAATGCTTTTTGAATGGATCCATTGTACGTGAACCCATCACCGATATAGTTAACAGTTACGTGCTTCCTTTTGGTATTCACTCCTTTTTATCCTTGCCAGGACCTTAAGGAACCCTCCCTCATGTGGTCTTAAAGGACATTATTTTGTATGTGATCATCACACCAGCAAGTGCTACCACCCAATTGGATTAGAATGTACTATTTAGCTCATGGGGTGCCTCAAGTTTCCTTCCACTCTAAACTACCTTCTGAAGAAATCAGAAATTCAGGGGCCAAAACCCCTGTAAAGCATTAAGAAAAAAAATCATCAAACATCTGACTGAACAGCTATTAAAGGAAGGACCCCTTACTAAAGGAAATTTAATTGGTTGTTTTGTGGCAGCCATAATCCCTGGAATTATCAGAATAAACCTTGTTTATGTTGGATGCAAAATTATTAGATTACAATTAGTATTAGACAAAGTTGCCTTAGAACTTGAGGGTTCTATTAATAGTCTGGGTAATGCTATATATTCTTTGCCCACTGAAGTAACTCAAATAAGATCAATGACTTTACAAAACAGGTTAGCTCTTGATTATTTAGTTGCTTACCAAGAAAGAGTGTGCCTTAAGAGGAAAAAAAATGTTGTGTGTATATTAATGACACCCAAATTTAAGTATATCAAGATATAAGAATGGTCAAAGAACACTCTAGAGAAACAACTAATGCTGCCAAGTCTCCTCCTAAGGCTTCTTGAAATTTTTTTTTCTTCACTAAAAACTTTAACTTCGTGGGTTAGACAATTCTTTCAAACTATTGACTTATGCATCCTCCTGATACTGATAACATATATTCTTTTCAGATTACTAAATTATTTAGTGACTGGAGTCTTAAAAACTCAAAAGCAGCAATCTACCATGCAACAAATGGTCTCCTTCTAACTGGAACAACAATTAAAGAAAAAAAAAACCAAGAAAATGGAGATAGTGTGTGTGTCACAACAAGTATCTCTGATTACCAGACTGGAAAAAATTAGATGGTGCCTGGCCAACACTTAGTTGATCAAAAATTCTAGTTGAGTCATGATCAAAAGGAGAAAAATTGTGAAATAAAACTATAAATCTTACTTTATGAAAAGAGTTCTCTTGCCCATGACACTAAAATTCATCTTATTAAATATTCGAAACTTGTGTGCTGTATAATCATATATATGTGTGTGTGTGTGTGTGTGTGTGTGTGTGTATAATTTTTAATTCCTATAGCTATGCCTTAAACCATAACTAACTTTTGGAAGCAGCTTGTCTAGTTTCACATAATTGTATTTAGGTGGTCAGGCTCACTAACACTTAAACTTACTTTTTCAGAAAACAATCAAAGATTAATGAACATGTTCTGTTTCCAAGACTTCAGAGATCTTGTAATCATGGCTCACTGATCTGATCTCTTAAAGTATTTATGTATTTTAGCATAATCATAAACCAATCAAAATTTTTTTTGTTCAAAAAAGAAACAATCTTTGTTGGTTATGAGGGATGGAAGGGATGGGGGGAACTAAACAGACAATAGATAAGTGGTTACTTTGGTGAAGGGTAAGACAGTACACAATACTGGGGAAGCCAGCACAACTTCTACAAGGAAAGCTCATGGAAACTTCATAGACACATCCAAACTCCCTGAGGGACTGAATTGCTGGGCAGAGAGCTGTGGGAACCATGGTCTCAGGGACATCTAGCTCAATTGGCAAAACACAGTTTATAAAGACAATGTATGGGGGTCTTAAAAGCCTGTAAGCAGCCATCTAAGATACTCCACTGGTCTCACCCCTTCGGGAGCAAGGGAGAATGAAGAGAACAGGATATAAGGGAAAGATTAGTCCAAAGGACTAATGGACCACAGCTACCACGGCCTCCACCAGACTGAGTCAGTACAGCTAGATGGTGCCCAGCTACCACCACAGACTGCTCTGACGGGGATCACAATAGAGAGTCCTGGACAGAGCTGGAAAAGGATGTAGAACAAAATTCTAATTAAAAAAAGAAAAAAAGACCAGATTTACTGGCCTGACAGACTGGAGAAACCCCGAGAGTATGGCCCCTGGACACCCTTTTAGCTCAGTGGTGAAGTCACTCCCAAAGTTCACCGTTCAGCCAGGGATTGCACAGCCCCATAAAACAAAACAGGACTAATGAGGCACAGCAGTCCAGGGGCAAGGACTAGTAGGCAGGAGGGGACAGGAAAGCTGGTGATAGGGGACCCAAGTCTGAGAAGGGACAGTGTTGACATGTTGTGGGGTTAACTATCGTCATAGGGCAATATGTGTACTATTTAATGAGAAACTATTTGTTCTGCAAACCTTCATCTAAGGAACAAAAAAAAAAGAATTATCTATGTGAGATCAAATTGACAACAGCAACTCAAAAGTTTGAGGGGAAGCCTAGGGGGCAGTGAGTTGAAGATAATGGCGACGGAATAATTTGGAAAAGGATAGTGAGAATAGCAGCACAACTGGAAGAATGTAATCGATGTCACTGAATTGTACATGTAGAAACTTTTGAAATTGTATAACTTTGGCTATGTATATTTTTCCCCCAAAAAATGGGTCCTCCAAGGTCAAGAAGGGAGAGTGTTGACATGTCATGTGGTTGTTAACCAATGTCATGAAACAATATGTGTACTGACTGTCTAATGAGAAACTATTGTTCTGTAAACTTTCATCTAAAGTACAATAAATATATATATATATATATATAAAATTTTTGTTCGAAGTCCCTGATGAAATTATACGTAAGCACCTTGAAAATCTTAATTGGAGCACTGACTTATTTGGTATGATGTACTTCCCGATTTGCAAATTGACTATTTAACCTCCATAGCAATCTGTTAATGATGTTCTGAGTTGTTATTTTTGATTACATATTGATAGAGAGAGAGAGATTGATTTTAAGAAATTGACTCATGCTATTGAGGGGGCTGGCAAGTCCAAGGTGGCAGATCAGGTGACAGGCTGGAAACTCTGGCAGGATACCTTATGATACAATTTTGAGATTGAATTTCTTCTCTTTTTTAGAAACCTCAGGTTTTATTAAACCTTCAACTGATTGGATGAGGCCCACCCACATTATGGGGGGTGATCTGTTTTACTTAAAATCAACTGATAGGAAATGTTAATCACATCAACGAAATGACTTCACAGCAACGGCTAGACCAGTGTTTGACCAAACAACTTGGCACCATAGCCTAGCCAAACTGGCAAATAAAGTTAGTCATCATGTGTGGTGAATTGAAATTGCATTTCAGAATTTTCTAGTTCTGTTGTTAGGTGCCATCCAATCAGCTCCGACTCATAGTGACCCTATAGGACAGAGTAGAACTGCCGCATAGGGCCTCCAAGGAGTGGCTGGTGGATTTGAACTGCCAACCTTTTGGTTAGCAGCTGTAGCTCTTAACCACTATGCCACCAGGTCTCCTCCTAATTCTAGCACCTACCAAAAAATTCACTCACATAATAACTTAATCCTATTTATTTCAAAATCTGGCAACCAATAAAAGAAACACGCAATTCTAGAATAGAAATCAACCTCAGCAACTAACCTTAACCTTACCTCTTTTCTTTCCCCTCAGAAGAAGACATATTGGTAAGGCAAACTTTTTTTAGAATGAACTGCTACCTCAGAATCAGGCAATTTCTTTGATTTTTCTCTTTTTGAATAAATAATATTTAAAAATGAGTGTGGGTTAAACCTCAGTATGTATATTTAACCAAGTCTCAGAAGAAAGGCTAAAAACAAAAAACAAACCCATTGCCGTCAAGTCAATTCCGACTCATAGCAAGAAAAAAGGCTAGGATACACAAATTCTAACAAAGATTACCTACCTCTTCAGCTTCTCCCTTCTCTCCAACTCACTCTCATCACCATTTCCCCATGACAAAGGAAAGTTAATAGGTTACAAGCTCTTAGATACACGTAGTAGCTGTGCGGAAAGAGAGTGATGAGGGTTATCTTCATTATAGCAGAGTGAACAGAAAGTCAGGACAGAGCTACTTTCTTCAGGTAGAGCTGAAGAAGGTTTTTAGGTATTAATCGCTAACTGTCTTATGAACATTCACAGCTCTCAAACCTTAAATTTAAATATAACAAAAAATAAATTTATAAAAAAGTGACCTTACCAATCAAAAGATAAACAAAGATTTCAATCTAAAATACACACACACACACACACACACACACACAAAAAGGAAATGAAAGAAAATTCTCCACAATTACATTATAAGACAAGCAGGTGATCAACTCAATAAGAGTTCAAATTGAGATGATAAAATTAGTGGTAGGTAATCTTTGGTATTTGACACTTGGTAAATATTTTTTGAATAAAATATATGAATTTCAGACTCAATGAAACACATTGAGAGCCCCCCAAAATATTAGATAATGTGTGGGTATGTGCATGGGTGTGTATGAATGAAATGACAGTGTATAAATTAGACGTAATTGGAAACTGAATTTTGCACATAGAGGAAAGGTCCAAATAATAAATAATCTATGTATTTTATATATACAGACATAAGCGACAAGATTAAGAGAATTGGAGAAAAGCCAAAGACATGGAAGATAGAAAAGATGGTCCAAAATAAAGATAATTGGTGACACTAAAGTAGCAAATCAAATTAAATGAGCAGATTATATAGACAAATATTTAATTTAGAATATTTTTTGTTACAAAATTTGATAGAAAGCACACAAAAATGAGACATATCCTAGTTAAGCTATTTGAATTCAGAGAGAAAGAAAAAATCTTCAGTGTTCATGGCAGCAAAAGCAATCAACTTTAAGGGAAAAAACTTAGTCTGGCTTTAGAATTTTCCATATCAACATTCAATGCCAAAAGACAATGAAATACTGCTACAAAGATCTGAAGTAAAGTGTGACCCAAAGATTATAATATCATGAAAGTTTAAAGACATCAGGAAAACATTCTAAAACATGAAATATTTAGGGTCTACAATTCCCATGAGCACTTCTTGAAAATAGCCACACTACTCACAATAATACCAGACACCCTCTGCCCAAAATGAATTAAAATAAAGACATCAGGAATGGAATAGTCATATTTAAGACATTCATAAATAGTGTTAAATAACTATAGATATTTTTGTTGTAATGTATTTATTATAAACTGGGACAATGTAAAAATAATATAACTGACAAATACTAGGAGGTGAGAGGAAGGAAGATGTGAGGATTACGAGAATATATATGCCGTCATTTTTCTTGACAGGAAATCAACTGGTACTGTCTAAAATTGATTCATGCCATTTAAAAAAACTCAATAGCTCCATAATTATCAGTATCTTTTATTTTTAACTTTAGGGAAATCTTTCAGGAAATAGTAACTCTTATGGAAAAAGATTATTTATTTGAAGTTCAGTAGTTCCTTGGGTTTTAATTCAGTTTCTTTTTCTTCTGGTATATTCAAATACTGACACTTTTTTAAATTAATAATAGCATCTATAGAATGTTTCTATGTTCCTAAAAGTATTTTCATTTACTTATCCTTCCATATAGTTACGTGTAAGAAATGAAATCTAGAAGAGTGTTCATCAGATTTAATAATAAATACATCTGGATAGAAGGATTTAGGGTAAATTTTTAATATTTACAAATGGACATTTCTTCATGATGTAAATTATTTATAATAAACATGAATCATTTAAAACAATACATCATGTTTTTCCCTATTAAAAACATCAATAGTTGTTATTTTCTTCCTTGTACTTTTTCATATTTTTAATTTAAAAATGAATATGAGAAAGTGATTAATAAAGAAACACCATTTAGAAAACAAATGAAAAAGTTAGGAAAAAATAACAAGTAGATATAAAAGAGAATTAAGTATAAATACTAGAAATGAAAAATATAGCCATGGACATAAAAATGAGAGAGAGAGGGAGAGCAACTCTGCAGATAAATGAAATAATAGCCTACATCTAGCTAAAGAATTAGTGAATTAGAAGCTAGACTAAAGAAAATCTTACAGAATTTACCATGGACATGTAATAAGATGAAAAATTAAGAGATATGTACAGAATTAGAAATTCTGTCATGCATCTAATAGGAGTCCCTGAAGGATAGAATAGAGAAAATGGCAGAGAAGTAATATTCAAAGACAATGGTTGAGAATATTCAAGAAATGAGGGAAGAAATAAATTTTAAGATTAAAAAATCTTACCCAGTACTACATAGCATAGCTTCTTTAAATCCATATATAAATACATCATAGCGAAACTGAAGAGCATCAAGGAAATAGAGAAAATGATTGCAGCCATAACAGAGAAAAGACAGATTATATACAAATACAAAACATTAAGAATGACAGCAGTCCTCTCAGTATCAAAGGATGTCAGAAAAATTGTGGAATAATTGTATAGTAAGGAATATGACCTCCAAAGAACTGTCTGCCCTTTTCCTGGCCCCAGGGAGGTAACCTTGGAATTTCCCTAGTGATGGGAGTATCTTTGATATTCATGGTGGACCCCTCAGACCACACCTTCGAGTTCATGCTAATTTGGTAATTCATGATGGGAGCCTCTATAGTTTATGCTAATGAGATGACTAATGATGGAGGTTGGAAGGGCTGGACACACCAAAAATACTAACCATGTGATTAGAGGGTTGGGACTTTGGGCCACATGATATCAACCAGACTTCTGGGGTTTGGAGGAGGACTAGAGATTAAGTGCAACCACATGGACAATAATTCAATCAATTGTACCTACATAATAAAGCCTCCATAAGAACTCTGGACACAAAAGATTTGTTGAGATTCCCAGGTTGTCAAGACTCTGTGCATGCTGTCACACACCAATGCTATAGGGTAATAAAGACAGATAAGCTTCCCATCTGGAAACCTCCCAGACTCTGCTCTATGCATCTCTTTCTTTGTCTGGTCCTAACCTGTATCCTTTCCCTGTAGTAAACACGACTGTGAGTGTAATACATTTTAGTGAGTATTTCTAGCAAATTATCCAGTGTGAAGGTGTTTGGGGAAACCCTCAAACTTGTGCTTGGGATCAGAAGTCTTGGCAGATTTGGCACCCTAGAGAACTGGCTGTTAACCTGGTGGTTTTTCTAACTCTGAGCAATAATATCTTGCAATAATTTCCAGGGGAAATAATTGTGAATATAAACTTTTATAAACAAACTGTCATTTATGAGTGAGGACAAAGAGAATTCTTTTTTAGGCTAGATGGCAGATGACATAATATCCTCATCACCAAAAAACTGGGTAAAATATAAAAAGCACTGTTTCAAATTCATAAATAAACTGTTAAGAGAGTAGCCAAAATTCCCAGTAGCAAGAAACGAAATGGGAACATGAATACCATGGGGGATGGGAGGAGATCTATGATTGCTGGCAGTATAAAACTTCAGTTGACAGAGAAATGGGCTCTATGGTGGGGAGTTATATTAGAAAACAGTCACAAAGTCTGATGCCACAAAGGTCTCCACTCTCAGTAAAAGGGTGGACTGGGGGAAAAAAATTGCCCCAAGCAAGGACCCTTGAGTCTCATCATTGTCCCTGGGTAGAAGCAAAAACATCTCCTCTGAGAATTCAGGGCCACACACTGCTCCTCTCTGAGTCCAGTTCCTGTATTCAGAATTACAAATGTAGTAGAAATTTTAACAGTTAATCAGAGAGTGCTACTAACAACTTTATGCCAGTAAATTTGAAATGGATAACTAATTTAGGAAAAAATTAAAATACAGATAACTCTATAACAATAAAATAAAATAGATCTGTAATTCAAAGTATCTCACACAGAAGACAGGATGCCCAAATATTTTCACAAGTAAGTTCTAATAACACAATAGATATTTCTAATTTTATATGATAAAAGGCCGAATTTTCCCTAACTCATTTCAAGAAGCTATTTTAAATATGATGGCACATTTCATTTGCTTATATTTTACTCAGGAATTCTGTATCTAACATTATGCATGAAATTGACTTATAATTTCCTTTCTTGTGTTTTTTTGCCTGTTTTTGCCATCATGTTTAAACTGTAGTTGGTCTTTCCTGATGACATGCCCATTCTCACTTTTAAGGAGTATTCTGGTTGTACAGTAATAATTCAAACATATCAAAATGGGTATGACGCAACCATGGGCCAATAGAAGGGACACTGTTCTTAGTACTGGGAAAGGGTTCCCTGCTGGACAGACAGACATTATCCCTTCTTCAGTTGCTGGATCATGGGGTGATGTTGGGAGACACTTAGTCGCTTAAGGCAGTAGTTACCAGTACATTTTTAACTTACAGTGTTCAATGTATATTTTTCTAGCAAAATCTAAAGTTAATTTGTGTTTCTATCCTCTTCTTTGACAGAAAAGTATACATGAAAACTGTTAAAAATGTTTGGGTAACCACTAAAAAGACATAGAATTTATAACTTTCAAACATATAAAAGAAAAGTTAAACATCTTCAAAATCTGTGGGGAAGACTTTGTTTGACTCTGCCTGATTTTGTCAAAGAAGTTTCTTCTATAAAACTTTCATCCTGGGGTTTTGCACTTTCCTAAAAGCAAGCAACTCATCAAAGAATTCAACTGCTGCTCACCAGAATTTTTCTCTAATTAGAAGGGAAAGAAAATGAATTGATCCCAGCGCTTTCCTTCAGCCAGCCTCTATCTTCCAAAGTCTTAGGAGGTCCTGCATGAGATGGACAATGGCGTTGACTTCTCAACATCCTTTCCACGCCAGATAATCTAATCCAATTGTGACAATACCATCCTTATAATTTATGTCAATGAGGTCAAAGAAAACTTTGTTTGGGGGGCTTTGGGAAAGAAAAGCCATGTGGATGATGGCTGAGCCAAATGTATCATGGCAACATTCAAAGTAGGCAGAGACAGAAGAGGTTGAATGGACTTTTCCTCATGCAGCTTTTTGTCGGGGGGAAAATCTTTTCTCCTAGCCAACCTGTCTTCAGATCCCAATGGCAGGACTGAGGCAATGCTCACCAATCACTGACAGAGAGAAACAGGGTTGCCAGAAGAGGCCAGTCATAACTTATCTATTGGTGCTAGGTATATTGCCATCTACATAAGAATTGGGTTCTGTTAACAAAGAAAGAGGACTGGCTATTGAGCAGACAGACCACATCTGCTACCTCATGATCTGCTGAGGTCTGACTTCAGGATCTAAGTCAAGCCCTACCGTCTCTGGCATGTTTTTCTGTCTTGGCATCATCTTGAAATGACCATGCTCCCTGAGTGCCACCCTGGTGGCCTAAAAAAAGAAGGTGAAAAGCTTAGTTTTAATTAGTCTCATAGTAGGAGTGAAAATACTAACTTAGAGTAGGGTTGAACCTGAGAATGTTCAGTAATTGTTACCTAAGAAATTTCTACAGCACAAACCTGGTTCAAGAGTTTCTAATTCTCTAAGCCATGTTCCTCCTTCTCCTTGCAGATGCGCAACTGAAATATCTAGAATATAATTTTCTTTCTTGTTGTTTTGAGTTATGAAGGTTATGAATAAGGATGGCTATGAATTATGAATCTCACACAAAAACTCCTCATCTGCTGCATGCTTGCTTATCCAAGGGTAGTGAAGCATTAGGTCAGAAAAATGGCACTTTGGTCCCCCAAAACTTTCCAACACCAGGTCCTGCAACTCCCACTTAGACTGGTATTTTCTTGCTTTCTATGCTTGGCATTCCTGTGCCATGTTATTAGCACCTTCTAATAATGGCGTATAGGACTTTTCTCGAATTCTTAGCATGTAATTTCCCATAAATTTCCCCAGATTCTGATAGTAAATTTCCTGTTCCAGTGGTTCCCAAGTCTTTATAGAAATTAAAGCCACATCAGAGGTAACAAGATGTAGAATATATGCTGTTGAAAACAGAGATGGAGACATGGACAACCTTGAGAAAAACTGCACAAAATAAAATAAAGACCAATTAAGAAATAAAAATGGTGAAAAATATTAATAAAGATTAGCTACAAACAAAACTAATAAAGCAAAAGAAACACTCAAAGGCTGATCAACACTTGGACATTTTCTGATGAAGTTACTTATTTTCAGTTAAAAGAATTCTACAACCGTTCAGGAAAAAGTAAGTCTCATAGAATTGCAGCTGACTCATCATTTTCTACACCAACATTTAACGCCAGACAATAATGAGGAGAAAGCTGTGCTATAAAGCAAAGCATCAGCCTAAACAAGATACAAAACTAAGGCTAAGTAACTCTACCAATTATTTTTATGGAAGTGAAGGTGAATGTTATAAAACCCTGACATTATAAAACGAATAATATTACTAACAAAAATTGGAAGCTGAAGATGGGATATGTGAGATGTGTAGTTGGATAATTGTCTCATATGTCAAAATGGCTTCCCAATATCAGTAAACGGGACCCAGAAAAGGGAGAAAGAAGGAGAGAGGAAGGGAGGGAGGGATGAAGTTGATCCATATGTATTGGCATGGAAGAACAACAATTATGTATATTTGTAAATATATATATAATTATAACCAAAAATAAATAAAACCTAACCCTTTGCCATCGAGTGGATTCTGATTCACAGTGACACTATAGGACAAAGCAGAACTGCCCCATAGTGTTTCCAAGGAGCAGCTGATGGATTCGAACTGCCGACCTTTTGGTTAGCAGCCATAGCTCTTAACCACTGCACCACCAGGGCTCCTTATGTAATCATAGGTGCGTCTATATTGTATATGTAAGTGAAAAAAAAGAAGTGTAAAACAGTAGGCATAGCATGATTCCATTTCAGTAAAAACAAAATTAAACTTTGTATATGCACAAAAATGAGTCTGGAACAATAAACAACAAACTGTTTCAAACTACTAATAGTCACTACCTCTAGAAGTTAGAATTGGGCCAGGGTACAAAACAAGACATGTTCACATTCAACCTAAGGATTGGAGAGTTCAGTAGCCTCCATTTACAGCATGTTATTACCATTGATCCCTGCGAGGCTTGTCTCTTGTTTTATGGATGTATATGTTCACAGGTTTCTCCCTTTTATTCCCATTTGTCATTCCCATTGGCCTCCACTACAGCAACTATTCTGATGTGTTTATTTGTGTCATCCTTTGTGTTTGTACTGATGCAATGTAGTGTATATAAATGGCATTGTTACATACCTCATTTTTATCCTTACTTTTTAAACCCAGCAATATACTTTTAATTTCACCAGTATTGCAGTGCGTGCAGCTTATCCATTGCTCCTACTCACTCTACTATGGGCCTCACTGCACTCCCAGTCCCCTCTCCCAGGAATGGACATACAGATTTGCCGCCAGTCTGCCTCCTCAGCAATGCCTACCACCTAGCTCCTGTGGAACTGTGTGCCGATATCTTTGGTATATAAGCCCAGTGAGCCAACTGCTGTTCACTAGAGTGTGTATATATTTAATCTAACTAAGCACTGTCAGACATTTTACCTTTACAAGAAAATGCTAAAAGAACGTTACTAATTTTTAAATTAAACACCTTAAAATTCTGACCAAAAAAAAAAATTTATGACAGCCAGTCTTTTGAAAAACAAACTAGCAAACAAAGCTGTCAGGCATTCTTTACCACAAAACGGTCTTGCTATGAAAAGTTTCTATATTGGACCACAATTTTAGAAGGAAAACACATTTCTCTCTCACAAGGTTGCCTGTTTCCTGGTGGGGAAAGGCCTTGATAATTTAAGTCTTCAGCTATCAGGCCAGAGACTGCCACTATGCCTGGAGCAGGTGACCAAGTACAGCCATGTCAACCTGGATGGCCAGTGAGTCAGTCTAGGTTATTCTATGGAATGACATGATCACCAAATTAGAACATACTTGGCATAACTACACTCAGAAATTTCTTAATTTGTTTACCTTGTAAAAGCTCAAGTACCAAACAGCCTGGTTCAAAACAAGTCATCTGGCAATTCTAAAATACTCCAATTTCTTTCCTTAGAGGAAGTTATGCATATCCGTTGATGTGTAAAATATGATTTTTGAGATTGGGTTAAATTATTGCAAATAGAAAACAGTTAATAGCCCACGAGTTAAATTCAGTGAATGGTCATATATTGTTAAAAATTATAACTGTTTTACAACTTGTAGTAGAAACATATTACATAATATCTTGTGAGAAAAATTTACTTCTGTCATTCTATTCCATAGACTTGTATTAGTACTTATTTTAAAAGCAACTACAAATACTTATGTAAAAATTATTCACATAGTATTGAACTATTTTTACTTCTGAATGGTACTACTCATCCTGATTTTAAAATGTCAATTGTTTGTATTCTTTTTGTTCTCTCTGAACATAGATTCTGCCTGTGCATCAAGGACATATAAATGTACATTGATAGAAAAAATGAAATTCCAGTGTTCCAATGCTCACATTATTACCTAAGTAAATAAACTTAAATGTCTGAATGCTTACACAAATGCCTAAATCACTTTGTTTTTCCTAAATCACTTTTCAGCAGTAGAGCCCATGTGTTAGCTTCTACTTCAGGGTCGAGACAAATGTGTCCCCTCAACCCCATAACCCCACTTCCTGGGCATCAAGTCGGGGGGAATGCTTATGTCTCTCTGTGCACCTATATGCATGAGCACAGTGTACATTTCATTCATTTATCCACTCATTGATTCATTTGGTAATTTAGGCTCATTTACTTAAAAACCTGGAAGGTAGAATAGGAAAGGGAAGGGATACAATCACCATCTTCTAACTGCTTTTGATCATTAAGATGAGATTTTTACATAAATATCTATCTAACTAATCATACACAGCTTAAAATTTTTATTTTGCCATCACTGTATCATGACCATATAATTACAGGTCTTTTTTTTGCATAAATTATAAGCCACCAAAGGATTGATCTCAAATCTAAGCAATATTCTTGGTCTTCAACCCGTAGGCCATCATAAGCCTTTAACTGCTTTTTGATTATGTGAAAGAAACATCTTAAATTAACTGTTCCTCATAAAATACAATGGAATTGCCAGCAGCAAGCGCTAATGTGTGTGTTCAGAGCCCTAAAATAAAGGGCATATTTAACATACTGGTACCAACGAGTTGCCATCAAGGTGATTCTGACTTATGGTGACCCCTTGTGTGTCAGAGTAGAACTGTGTTCCATAGGGTTTTCAGTGACTGATTTTTCAGAAGTAGATCACCAGGCCTTTCTTCCAAGTTGTCTCTGGGTGGATTCAAACCTTTAACCTTTCGGTTAGCATCTGAGCACGTTAATCATTTGCAACATGCAGGAACTTCAATATGCTAGCAGGGTTGGCCTTATTGCTAAGACAAGAAAGTCACCTCCTGTTGTACCGTGCTTCGTACTATGCTCTCTCTCCTATACACCTCCTGATCTAATATCGCTTACAGTTCCTTCTCCAGAGACTCTTTTCTACATTACCCACAAAGATGATGATGGCTCAGATGAGCTCAGTTTTGTACCTGGAAAGGTCCTGGGCGATGACCTTGTTGTCATCTTCAGAAGTCATGTTCCAGTCTAGGCAAGAATGGATAACCAGTAAGCAAGATACACACAGTCTTACAGAAAGTGAGGTACACGCAGGCTTAATTTTGTTTACTTACTAATCTGCAATGCACAACTTCACATGGGTTTCACCATATCTTTGTAAGTAAGTAAAAACAAGTAAGCCTGTGAGTACCTTGCTTATTGTGTAATCTGTCCCTGAGTCTAGGGTTGCCCAATTGGGCCCAGAGTAGGTGAGCTGCCTCCGTGTGGGAGTTGGATGGCCTGAAGGACTTGACCAACAAGGACGCATCCCTGTGTGTGAGAGAGGTCAAGCTACGAAGACATGAAAACACTACTCAAAAGCAATGTAGTGGTCAATAATTTTGCTTCTGGAAAAATAAGAACATGCCTTCAATGTCGAAAGTTTGACAATAGCACTTGACTTATTTGGTGGGAGGTTGAACCACTTAACCTCAAAGCACTTTGCCAGTTTAAGATTCTAGCATTCCAGCTGAGACCAGAGTTGCTCCACACATTCAAAAACCTGAAATGTTTAAAATCAAAGAGATAAGCTCCAAGAGACATGGCTACCGCCATCAGATGGCACCAACTAAAGAGTAAAAAATCAATACACAAGTAAAAATGTAAGCAGAGCTTTTCCTACAGGCTTTTTCAACTTTCATTCTTTGATACTTCTTTGGGATTTTCAGCCTTCTTTTTGCAGTTTTGGATGCTGGTGGTAGGTAATAGGACAGTGAAATACTTTGTGAAGCTGAGTGAAAACTGACAAGATAAAAAGTCAAGACAAACTCCACCCACTTTACTATTGTATCCTGGCATACTGTGAGGGCTGCAGAGTATTAAGGGGCTGTACAATATTTGGGAGAACCAGACATATGGCTTTCTCTTTTGATATCTTTAAAGCATTTATCTTGAAGGAGAAAAACAAATAAGCTAGTATGTTACAATAATTGGCCATATAAAAATCCAGTGAAATGAGAGAATTCAAGAGTGACCAACAAAAAGATCTTTCTTCATAAAAAGGGAGGTAAGAGTATAAAGGTAATCAATTTGGAATTTTTCTATAACTCAAAACCCATTTCTTGAAAGCATTCCTACATCTGAAAAATACACATCACCACTTTTCTAAATTTAAAAATACTGAGTTAAAAAGTCAAGTGGCATAGACTATATATTTATTAAATACGTATGAATTTGAATGCCTGCTGTATCATTTATTGCACATAAAATTCCAATTTTAGGAACTTATCATTTTAATTAGGTATTTTTAATAAAAAACCAATTTTATTAAAACTTTAAATTATAAGTAATGTTTTATTCAGACTTCCAAATCTAAGTAATTTAGCAAAATGTTCAAACATCTGCTGCCAAAGTGGGCTTAGCCAATGTTAGACAATAACATCGTTTCTCCCTCCTCACCCATAGAACGTGTAAATGTTGTACAGAGGTTGCTGAAAATGAGCTGAAAGAATTGTAGTTACCAGTAACTCACAAATAAGCAAATGGGCCTAAGAAAATTCTTTTAGATTCTTAGATCTAAAAGGCACCTTAGAGATGGAGCTCCAAAAAAAAAAAAAAAAAAAAAACCAAACCCATTGCCTTAGAGTTGATTCAAACTCATAGCAACCCTACAGGACAGAGTGGAACTGCCCCATATGGTTTCCAAGGAGTGCCCAGTGGATTAGAACTGCTGGTCTTTTGGCGAGCAGCAGAGTTCTTAACCACTGTACCACCAGGGCTCCAAAGATGGAGTTCAACCCTTCATTTTATAAACAGGGAAAAAAAGACTCCAGAAAGGGGAAGCAGCCCTAGCAACATCCCCACCCCAGCTGCACTGATTGTTCTTACCCAGGTCTCCATAATCACTTAAACTATTTTGGATCTGCTTGAACTAATATAAATTAATCTACATTTATTTGAAATGAAATAACTAACAAATTTAAATCATTAAGAGATATTACAGTTGATTATCTCAAAACCCATTAATACTCATTAAAAATAAATCTAGGGATTTCTACATTCATATTTCTAAAATACCATGTTTAAAACCATTTTTTATACAGCTGTAATCTAGGAGACTTGATTGCACAGTGGTTAAAGCGATTGACTGCTAACCACCAGCCACTGGCTGGGAGAAAGATGAGGCAGTCCGCTTCTGTAGAAATTCACAGCCTCAGAAACTCTGTGGGGTCACTATCAGTCAGAATCAACTTGACAGCAGTGGGTTATAATTCATACACCATACAAAGCCCCAACTTAGAGTATGTAATTGAGTGATTTTTACTATAGTCACAAAGTTGTACATCTATCACCTCAATTTTACACTTTTCATCCCCCCAGAAAGAAACCCCACCTCCCCCAGCCCCTTTCCACAGGTGCTGGCAACCACTAATCTTTCTGTTTCCATAAATTTGCCTATTTTGTACATTTCATATGAATGAAACCGTACAATATTTGGTTAAAACCATTTTGAAAAGACCTTTTAAAAAAAGCCAATATTTGGAAGAGTTTCTTCAAACCTCTATTATTCTTCAGTAAACTAGGTGACTTTCTACAGTGAGTTAAAGTTCATTTTTCCCAATTTTGAAAAAATGGTTTTACTTAAGCCATACAATTCCAAATGCACTGCATGTTCTTTTGTGACCCCTGCTGGCTAGACGTAATAGTGTGCTTTTAAAATTGGTCTCTTGGAACTCTATTCTTGTCTTAAATCTTAAAATAATGAACAGAGCATGTGACTATTAATTGATATAAAATAGATTTGGTTGCTGAGTCTAAGCATCCTACTCTTTTCCTATAAAGCTGCAAGCCAATACAAAAGCTGTTATTAAAAACTCTGTCCATAACTGTTGTGTTCTTAATGTTTTTCACTTTTCACAAGGAAAATTTTTAATCCTAAGGCATTTCATTTTCAATCCTAATAAAAACATAAAATCTGAAAACTCTTTCATTACTTTTTAAAAGAATAAATACACAAAAGATCAAGATTTTACTAAAACAATGTGTGAAGACTGCTACTAAAAGTGGAAAAAATAAGTATAAAAATATAAACCATATATAATAACAATTAAGTTCATCTAAGGCTTATATGACATATTTTAAAATGTGTGAATTCTTTATCAATTCCCTACACTTAAAATATAGTAAAATCTTGTGAAAATTATTTTTAGTACAATTATTTAGCATTGCTATTGCTCTGAGTATTTCTCAATTTTTGTGTCTTTATAACTGAAACTCAAATATTTGTTTTACTGAATATTTTTCCTAATCTTAAATTGTCTTTTTTAAAAATTTACAATAAAGGAGACAGTAAAAGCAAATAAATTCATACACAACTTTCTATGATCTTGATGATATAATAGCTTAGCGTTCCAGCTTCAAAACATTAAAATTATTTCTGATTTGTTTATAATACTCCATAATCCTAGGACTAGTGCTTCAAAAATCTATGTTTAAGTCCTGGTAGGTATTTAACCGTTTTTAAAAACCATTAGCTCCACTCTTGCAGAAAGTTTTGAAATCTTCAGAAGTGAATGTTTGATTCAATATACATTATTCTAAATTTCTCTCAGTTTAAAAAAGAAGAAATAACATCAAAAAATTATTTGATGGAGATAAACGAGTGTATTTTATTAGACTTTCAATTATCTTACTATTATTTGTATGTTCTGGAAAAGCTTACAGAGAGTACCTTATTCTATTTTATAGAGATTTTTAAAACATATCCATGTCCCACTTAGGACAAAGAATTTTTTTCATATTTAATAGGCTTTATTTTTTAGAGCAGTTTTAAGTTTACAGAAAATTTGAGCAGAAAGTACAGAGCATTCCCATTTACCCCTCACCCTACACATTGTTTCTCCCATTACCATCTTGCATTCATGTGGTATCTTTGTTAGAATTATTGAACCAATATTGGTACATTATATATTAACTAAAGTTCATAGTTCACATTAGGATTTATTTTTGGTGTTGTAAAGCCCTATGGGTTTTGACAGATGCTTAATGTCATGTGTTCACCATTACAGCACCACACAGAATAGTTTCACTGCCCTAAAAATGGCCTGTGCTCCACCTATTATAAATCAGTTTATGTGTAAATAAATAAACTTTTTGAGTTAAGGGAGGCAAATTGGGTTACTGTACTTGTTTTTTTAAGTTTTTTTGATAAAATTTTTTAAAAGGAATGTATTAATAAGATTATGGGTAATTATATTTAATTATGTCCTTTGGAAAATATTATTATTAATATATGGAAAATAAAATGAAGAAAGGAAATTTTCATGAAATCTGTAACCAGAAAAAGCTTCAGTTTATGGAAGGCTAACAAAGCATAGTCAGGACCAGAAAGCCCATAACAGGACTGGAAACATAGGGATCTCATCATTTGGTAGAAAGAAGAAAAGAACAGGGAAGTTAGTCATCATCTAGCATCAGGGAAGAGGTTATTTATTTCACATTTAAGATTATCAGCAGGGCTTATGGGGTAAAAGAAACACCAGGGAGGAGGCAGCATGCTTACAATGTTATTATTGCCACACTTAAAGTCTGTTTCAATGCCTGCTACTGTAGACAACACTTTAACCTGCTGCCGTTGAGTCAACTCTGTCTCACAGCAACCCTATAGGACAAGGTAGAGCTGCCCCATATAGTTTCCAAGGAACAGCTGGTGTATTTGAACTGCCAATCTTTTGGTCAGCAGCTGTAGCTCTTAACAACTGTGCCACTAGGGCTCCAGACACTGCTTTAGAATGGTCAAATTTACATATTTTACTATAGAAAATAAAGGATGGTCACTTTCCCTCCCCTTTATTATATGTAATTGCCTATCACTTCTTAAATAAAAAAAGTCAAAATATATATTTCAAACCTACAAAGAATATTAGCTTTCCGTGTGTGTGTGTGTGTGTGTGTGTGTGTGTGTGTGTGTGTGTGACTCTTAACATTTTCTTAATTGCAGGTGGCATATTTCTGCAATATTGGATCCTTTACTGTTACTTTGTCAAAAAGTCAAAAAGAAACTTAAAACTTCAGCAGTACATCTTCTAAGTATTTTTTTATTATTCTTTTACAGTTTGTGAGAGGCTCCCTCAACCCATCTTTCCTATTCAAAGAAAAGAAAATTAGAGAATGATTTATCCTCTTTGCCTGGCGATGCTAAATGATGACTCCTGGTTGTAAGGGGCTAATGAGAATGGGAGATAGAGTCTTAAAGGAGTTCTACTTTTTCCCAGAAAACACTGCATTGCTGTTTACAACTGCAGATTCCTTTGATAGCTAATCTGTTAATTCTGGCTCAGATCCCTCAGAAATATTGGTGTTTATTAAACAGCCCACATTTCAATACAGTGAAACACATGTTCCGCTGAAAACTGATCTTTCTGCTCTTCAGTTCTTATGATGCAGAGGTTCAAGGGACAAGACAAAAGTCTGTTGGCATCAAAAGCGTCCAAATTAAGAGCAGTCTGGAAGCTCATTTTCTTAAAGCAATGAAGATGACAAAAATCTGTAGCGTAGAGTCTTTCGGTAAAGTAAGTTTACAGAAAAGAGACCTGGGCTGGGACATCTGGCTGTAATGTGTGCCTGGCCATCTCTGGACTGGCTGGTCATGTGCTCAGGGACAGCCCACTATAATTTCACCGTGGCTGGAGGGCTGGAGCCACAACCTGACACAGACATGGGAACCAGGGCAGCAGATGAGTGAGAGGATCTTGTTTATGCCCTGGTTGACAGCTGCAGCTTCCATTTATTCTCAGTCTGGACTGGTTACCTGTGTCAATGTCTTAGACTGGAATCCGTCACTAGGTACATCCTAAACAGGTACATTTAAACAGATGCCTCCACTCTCACAGTCAATGTCCAAGGGTAACTGACAGATTTCTGACACGGCTACCACAATAAAAAACCTCTCATTTTATACAATAGATATTTTTGCATGTTATCGTGAACTGGTGAAACGTGAACGTGAGGGCTCATGAAAATCTTCTGTGAACATTTTTAAATTTATCTTATGTTCATACAGATAATAAGTCCTATATGCTATTATAATTGTGTCGATAAACCTGTTTTTTAAATTCCTGACAAAATGCAACACTATGCCCTCAAAGTTGCATTCTCTCTGCTCTTCACTCTGTAGCATCAGGAGTTTGCATCCTGACACTATCTAAGGCAATAGGGTTCATTAGGAAGGGACCAGCTAGAAGAAGAAAGGGAGACTTTTCTTCCCTGCTTTCCCCTCTAACAAATAGTTTGGGAAAGAAGATAGAAAGGACATTTGAAAATGAAACTCCCAGGTCTGGCAAATGTGGTGTGGTACAGTTGCTCACACTAAGATCAGTCCCCAACGCAGATTTTAATCTTCATCTTCTTAAACTCTGCCCACTGTTTTCTAGACTCTCTGGACACAAGTCTTCCTCAGTCCTGCCACTCCGTCCAGTTATTGCTCCAGCACCCCTGAGGCAACCTCTCTGGTTACACTTCAGGTGCCAAGTCTAGTAGTGAAGTTACTATCACCACAGTAACACAACAACTTCCAGTGTTAAGGGGGCATCTAACCAAATCTACTACTAATTTGTGAAAAGGTACAGTTATTGAGAGGATTAAACCCCGAATCTTATAACACTTGGGTTACACATTCCGGATCACGGGCACGCTTCACAGACTCATGCTGATTTTGAACACATAAATGCTTCCCTATATGATAATGTGTGTGTGTGTGTGTGTGTGTATATATATATATATATATGTACATGGCCCATATGTATGAAAATTATATAATTAATTCACTTAAGCTACATTAAAAGTTTCAGAATAATTTATAAATAACATTTTTTAAAGAAAATAACTTTTTCTATGCAGCATATTAACTAGACGCTAGGTCCTCAGATACTCCAAATCTGAATAAATTCTTTCTATAAAAAGTTTAAGTACATGAATGAAAAATGGAATGTGAATAATAAGCAAAATATTTTAGACAAATGTTACCCACAAAAGTTTTTCAACTTGCATTTTTAGGCCTAGGTTCAATGATCTAAGAAAACCTCATTTTTAGGTAGTAAAAATTCACATAAAAGACAAAAAACTGAGGTAAGAAAGAAACTGCATTTGTTACATTCAATGTAAGTTTAAAAACTGAGTTGAAATTGAGTGTCAGAAAGCTAACATTTATTATACACGTGTTCAAGCCACTTAAAGTCTGCACAGAGCACTAAAGGTCCCACAGGGATTTTCAAATAGTGAGGTCATGGTCAGAAAATGAAATCTATGTTTCCAATATTCAACAGTCCTGTGACATCTACACTATACATGATGGCATACCTGCCGGGAATCTTGCTTGTGAGTTTTTATTAACAGCCTCGTCTCAGTTTATGTTAGTCTTTTGTTTACATCTCACAGTCTATTTATGCTTCTTTCTTTCCTCTGAAGCAGAGGTAGAGATGTTTGAAAGAGAAAAAAGATCAGGCAGTTCTGCTTGGTTAGCTTCATTCTGAAACAAGATGTTGTCCACTTTCATTGTTGGCTGAGGAGCCAGAGAAAGTTTGGACCTAGGCAGGCGGGAGACGTTGAACAGCTTCTTAGCTTCTCCTGCTTGTCCCTAGCTTTATAGTGGGGCTTCTGTTTTTTTAAGAAGTGAAGTTTCAGACACAACTTCAGGCACATACTGAAATGTAAGTACAAAAACAAATTCCAAAGCCAGATATAAATAATTTCTGGATTATTGTTATTTTGGATTGTCACTGTGATTTTATTTTTGTTAGTTAAAAAATAGAGAGAAATTTGCTGCAATTAATGAAAATGGACAAATTTTCTTATAATTTATTTTCTTATCCAAGAAAATAAAATATTCTAAGTGGAGCGCATTGCTTATTAACATAGCAATCAGCTCCCTCCCCAGTAAGACAAATCAGGGTGGTCTCGTCTAATTTTTACCAAACTTCTGTCAAGAGTTTTAAGAATTTGTCTTATTTCCAAAGAAAGCTTGTTGGCAAAATTAATATTGTTTCAAATACTCTAGTATTTCTGGTGTTCTAAGTGAGGCTGTGATTGATTTCCATCATAATGTCAGCCTTTCCGGTTGCAAGTAACTTGCTGAGAGATTCCGCAATGAGCTGGAACATTCCATGTCAGCTCTCAGTGAGACAAGCCAGCCCAGCCACTTCTGAGCCACATAGAATGACAAAACATGAGAAGGTGAGTTAAGAGCAGCACTATAATATTTTTAGAAATAGTATAATTTTCAAGGAAATAGTGCGAAACCTGAGGGAAAACAGATTCCATCGGCAAGTCCAATTCAATAAAAATCTTGAGCAGAAAATGGGGAGTTAGGAGAAAGTAACACACTTTTGTGGAGAACCAAGGCCAGGACTTACTGGACCTGGGGATTTATAGCTTAACCAGGTGAGAACTTCGGCCATGGGGATAATCCTACATCTTTAGTGATAACAGCTACTGTTTATTGACATGAGATTTACATCAGCCTCTTTGCTAGACACTTTTTATATATTAACTCTGATTTTCACAATAATTGAGATGTTATTGTCCCCATTTTACAGATGAGGAAACTGAAGCCCAAAGAAGTTACATAAAAAGCTCAAGACCACTGAGCTCGTACATGACTGTGCCAATTCAGCCTTACCTCAAAACCATCAGTTGCAACTACTATGAAATTGCATCATCAAATGGCAAAATTGAAAAGAGTAGCCCAAATTGATCACTAGCAGAAAATATTTTCAAATATATAGCATAGAAGCCAAAATTCCAATGACCCAAATAACCTATTGTGGTTGTGAAGGAGTCATTTTTAAAGATGAAGGAAGTCTTTCTTTGGCTGTCATCTGTAAAATGCTTGCTAATCTGCTAAATGACATCCATGTTCAGGCTATCATGATGATGAATGAGATGATGGTGAGAACCTCCTGACAGAGTGGGTATCTGCAGTGCTGCTCCTCCTGCCTGCCCTGGCCTGCACTTAAGGCTATGTGGAGATAAGAAGAGGTGATGAAAAATGCATGAAGACGCACATAGGATTCTCTTAGGAGGCTGAATAAAAAAGACTCCTCTGCAGGCATAGGGATGCTCCAGAATTAGCAAACAGCATAAACTGTTTTCCTATCATTGGGTATTCAGCCAATTTCCACACAAATAACTATTTTCATCCCCCAAGAGCATTTTGAAGGAAGTATGTGAAATTCAGGAATTTTTACTTTTTTAACCATTTAATGGTACAACATTTGTTTGGAAAAAGATATTTTACATCTAAGAACTTTTTGCTATTTTATGCAACTTTCTTCTTTCAGAAGTCAAGTCCTATTAAGCAGCAGACAGAATAAAGTATTTTTTTTTCAGTTTTACTTCCATTCTAAACTTGGCAAAATAAGAATAATCTTGAAACTTCCTGAATATTAAGATTGCTGGTTCCAAAATTGATTGGAAAATAGCCAAATTAATAGGGAAATGGGAGAAAGAGGGACATTAGGAAAAGCACTAATCTGAGAGCCAGACTACTTGGAATCAGGTTGGCTTTCCACAAGTCGCTGTGCATCCTCACACTTCTGCTGCCCTCTGGCCTCAGTTTCCTCCTCTTTAAAACGAAGGTGGTTCGCTAAATAATCCCAAGACTTCAGTTTCTAACGTCTTATGATTCTGATGAACAGCAATGCAAGCCCAGTGCTCACAACCACATGGACTGCTAGCGGTTCATGTATAAATTCTAAGGGGGAAGGGTGAGCAGAAAAATGGTCTGAATCCCAATTTCTTGGGTCAAACTTGAGGCATCTCAGGGTTTTAGTGGCCCTAGTCCTCACTCTTCCTCCCCACCATCCAGCATTCTGCAAAGTTCAGATGGAGACATGAGTGATGGTTTCTAACATAACCAAACTCTGCAATGCTTTCAAAGGTTCAATTTAGGAGCTATAAAAGCAAACAACGTTTTTGGTTTGTCTTATTTTGTTTTTCTCCCTCCATCTCCTTTCCTCTCCAATTACAAAAAGTTAGTAGGAAAGGAATACAAAAACGTTTTGACTTAACCTGTAATGCTTTATTTATTTTATATAAAGAATGATCTGAAGCAAATATTTAAACACATTAACATTTGTTAATTTTGAATGGTGAGCACCTGAGATTTTGTTATATTTTTTCCTGTATTTGTATTTTTAATTTTTTTCAATAGAAAAGGCAGCCAGAGAGAGGCAGGGCCAAGATGTCAGAGTAGTCACACACTTCCAGAGGTCTCTCTTACAACAAAGACACAAAAAAACAAGTGAATCAATTATATATGACAATCTAGGAGCCCTGAACATCAAAGGCAAAGTTGAGGCATCAGACCGAGTGACAGGAGGAGGATGAGACGGTTCGGAAGCAGCGAGGAGTTGCCAGACCTGACCTAGGGAGCCGCAGCCCTTTCTCCCGGATCAGCTCAAGGTGTGCAGTTAGGCAGGCAAGCAGCGGCACTCAGGAGGTGTTTTCCACACCAGGAGAGACCCAGTGGCGCAGAGTCTACTCAGCCATCCAGAACAAAGGAGAAGTAGCCCTCAATCAGCGAAAGATAAGTATTTGCCTCTCGCCTACCACGCGGATCAATAACATCCCCCTTAGGGAAAAAACTCTCTCCCATTTACCTCCCTGATCCCTGCTCTGTACTGGGTCTGGGACCAGCTTCAGCAATTGCCAAGTCCCCTGGGCTGGAAGTAGGACCTGTCACGTGCCCAGAGCCATTCTCCCAGCCTTGGAGAGGAAACAAATTAACAAACGGGGAAAAATAATCTGCCAGCTGCCCTAAGCCAGGAACTCAGGGTAGGCACAGCTCTTTTGCCTAGGCAGAGGCATAGGGATCCACGGACTTTGAGTGCCTTTCCCCGTGCGGTGCCCATTTCAGCAGAGTAGGCCCTCATTACCGCAGTACAACAGGGTATATACCTGAAGTCTAAATTCAGTTGTTTCAGCTGTGAAGTGTCAGGTTCGTGACATTTGGCACTGCTCTGCCCATTAAGCAGGGTCTTCACCTACCCACATCAGGGGTCTGAGGATTGGTGGCTCCACCCACACCACCTAGCCACCTGTGATAGGGGCCCAAAAATAATAGGTGCTCCCCAGTCCTTACAGCCAACAGCACTGGGTGCTCATAGTCTGGCTGCAAAACCCACCCACCTACACGCTCTAGGGAACAGGGACATGCTTAACTCCTAGATGCTTGGGGACAGCTGTCAGCCCCCTGCCTTACTCAGATTGTGTTCCCCTGCTGCAGCCAGATGCCTGTGCCTACACCAATCACCCATGCCTGTCTAGGACTCTAAGTGAGAGCCTGTACCACACACTTAGTGGTTATCTACCTGGGCACCTGAGCTGAATCCATACAGGAGGAGTGGGCAGACTCCTGGGCTCACATACCTAGTAACAGATCTAACCACCTGATGACAGGATATTAGAGCTTCAAAGCTGCCAATAATCAAACTAGCTCAAATGAGCAGCCTATTTGGGCATATCAAAACAAAACAAGAAGCTAGGACACGGTAAGCAAACACAAAATAAATAAATATAACTTATTGATGGCTCGGAGACAACAGTCAATATCAAGTCACATAAAGAGGCAGACCATGATGGCTTCAGCAAACTCCCAAAATAAAGAATCTAGAAATTTTCCAGAGGAAGAAAATTTCTTAGAATTACCAGAGGCAGAATACAAAAGATTAATATACAGAACTCTTCAAGACATCAGGAAGAAAATCAGGCAAAACGCAGAACACGCAATAGAGGAACTTTAAAAAATTAGAAAAGAGCATAATGACAAATTTAACAGACTGCAAGAATCCATAGAGAGACAGCAATCAGAAATCCAGAAGATTAACTATAAAATTTCAGAATTAGACAACTCAATAGAAAGTCATAAGAGCAGAATTGAGACAATGGAAGTCAGAATTAGTGAGACTGAAGATGAAGCACTTGAAACCAATTTATTTGAGGAAAAGACAGACAAAAGGATTTTAAAAAGTGAAGAAACCCTAAGAATTAAGTGGCATTCTATCAAGAGGAATAACCTATGAGTGACTGGAGTAACATAACGGGGTGGGGGGGGGATTAACAGAAAATACAGAGAAAATTGTTGATGATTTTATATAAACCCAACAGCCAACATCATCCTAAATGAAGAGAGTTTGAAAGCATTGCCCCTTAAGAACGGGAACCAGACAAAGATACCCTTTCTCACCACTCTTATTCAACACTGTGCTGGAGGTCCTAGCCAGAGTAGTTAGGCTAGAAAAAGAAATAAAGGACATCCAGACTGGTAGCGAAGAAGGAAAAGTATCTCTATTTGCAGATGATATGATCTTATACACAAAAAACCCCAAAGTATCCAACGAAAACTACTGGAACTAACAGAAGATTTCAGCAAAGTATCAGGATACAAGATAAACAAACAAAAATCAGTTGGATTCCTCTACACCAACAAAGAGAACTTCAACAAGGAAATCACCAAATCAATACCATTTACAATAGCCCCCAAGAAGATAAAATACTTAGCAATAAATCTAACCAGAGACATAAAAGACCTATACAATGAAAACTACAAGACACTACTGCAAGAAACCAAAAGAGAACTACATAAGTGGAAAAACATTCCTTGCTCATGGATAGAAAATGTCCATCTACCCAAAGCGATCTACAGACACAATACAATCCCGATCCAAATTCCAACAGCATTTTTTAATGAGATGGAGAAACAAATCACCAACTTCATATGGAAATGGAAGCTGCCTGGGATGAGTAAAGCATTACTCAAGAAGAACAAAGTGGGAGGCCTTACACTACCTGATTTTAGAACCTAATATACTGCCATGGTAGTCAAAACAGCCTGGTACTGGTACAACAACAGATACACAGATCAATGGAACAGAATTGAGAATCCAGACGTAAATTCATCCACCTATGAGCATCTGATATTTGACAAAAGCCCAGAGTCCGTTAATTGGGGAAAAGACAGTCTCTTTACCAAATGGTGCTGGCATAACTGGATATCTATCTGCAAAAAACTGAAAAAAGACCCATATCTCACACCATGCACAAAAATAACTCAAAATGGATCAAAGACTTAAATATAAAATCAAAAACGATAAAGATCATGGAAGAAAAAATAGGGACAATGCTAGGAGCCCTAAAACATGGCATAAACACAATACGAACCATAAGTAACAATGCACAAGCACCAGAAAAGAGACTAGATAACGGGAGCTCCTAAAAATCAAACACTTATGCTCATCAAAAGGCTTCAGCAAAAGAGTCAAAAGACAACCTACAGACTGGTAAAAAAATTTGGTTATGACAAATCCGATCAGTGTTTAATCTCTAAAATTTATAAGATACTGCAAAATCTCAACAACAAAAAGACAAATAACCCAATTAAAAAATGGGCAAAGGATATCAACAGGCACTTCATCCTCACCCCAACGAGGCTAGCATTAATACAAAAAACACAAAATAAATGCTGGAGAGGTTGTGGAGAGACTGGAACACTTACACACTGTTGGTGGAAATGTAAAATGGTACAACCACTTTGGAAATTGATTTGGCACTTCCTTAAAAAGCTAGAAATAGAAATACCATACAATCCAGCTATCCCGCTCCTTGGAATACATCCTAGAGAAACAAGAGCCGTCACATGAATAGATATATGCACACCCATGTTCACTGCAACACTGTTCACAATAGCAAAAAGATGGAAGCAACCTAGGTGCCCATCAGTGGACGAATGGATAAACAAACTATGGTATATCCACACAATGGAGTATCACGCAATGATAAAGAAAAATGATGAAGCTGTGAAACATCGTATAACATGGTGGAAGCTGGAACTTATTATGCTGAGTGAATTTAGTCAGTCACAGAAGGACAAATATTTTATAAGACCACTGTTGTAAGAACTCAAGAAAATGTTTAAACACAGAAGAAAACATTCTTTGATGGTTACAAAGGTGGGGAGGGAGGCTGAGGTTTATTCACTAACTAGATAGTAGACAAGAATTATCTTAGGTGAAGGGAAGGACAGCACGCACCACAAGGGAAGTCAGCATAATGGGACTAAACTAAAGCTAAGAAGTTTCCTGAATACAATCAAACAGTTTGAGGAATAGAGTAGCAGGGGTGGGAATCTGGGGACCATGCTTTCAGGGGACATCTAGGTCATTTGGCATAACAAAGTTTATTAAGAAAATGTTCTGCATCCTACTTTGGTAAGTGGCATCTGGGGTCTTAAAAGCATGCAAGCAGCCATTTAAGATGCATCAATTGGTCCCAACCACCTGCAGTAAAAGAGAATGAAGAACACCAAAGACACAAGGAAAGTATTAGCCCAAGAGACAGAAAGGGTCACATAGACCAGAGACTTCATCAGCCTGAGACCAGAAGAACTAGATGGTGCCTGGCTACCACCACTGACTGCCCTGACAGGGAACACAACAGGAAGTCCCTGATGGAGCAGAACTTAAATTCTAGTAAAAAGACCAGACTTAATGATCTGACTGAGACTAGGGGAACCTCAGAAATCATGGCCGCTGGACTGTCTGACAGCCCAGAACTAAAACAATTCCTGAGGCCATCTCTTCAGACAAAGATTGGACTGGACTGTGGGACATGGAATGATACTCGTGAAGAGTGTGCTTCTTAGCTCCAGTAGATACATGAGACTAAATGGGCAGCTTCTGTCTGGAGGTGAGATGGGAAGGCAGAGAGGATCGGGAGCTGGCTGAATGGACATGGAAAATCAGGGGTGGAAGGGAGCAGTGTGGTGTCACAGTGTGACAACTGAGAGCAATTGGGGTCGCATAGCAATGTACATATGAGTTTTTGTATGAGAGACTGACTTGAATTGTAAACTTTCACTTAAACTACAACAATAAAAAAAAGAAAGGCAGACAGAGACATTAAACACAAAATATTACAACAAGAAATTTAAGATTTCCTGAGAAATCCTAACAAACTTAAGAAAGTTTGAAATCAGCTATGTGTATCATTTTCTCTATTCATAATCTTATTAGTAAATTGAATACTTCTGCCCTGGAAAAATTCGGAAATCACAAAGCAATGTTTGCTACTACTGTATTTTTACACAAATAATGTGCACTTCCTACATTTGTTTGCCAACAGTGCCCCCCCACCCCCAAGGTATTTTTGTAAGGGCACTATGCTAATTGTTTTACAGCAATATGTAAAAAAAAAACAAAAAAAATGGCATAGCGGCACTTACAAAAATACCTCGTGGTGGGAGGGCGCGGTTGGCAAACTTAGAAGGTACTTGTTATTTGCACAAAAGTATAGTAATTAATATTTTTGTTTTCTACTCCAGCTATAATAAATAGAAAATGTCCATACCTCCTCAAATTCTCTATATTCTCCCAAAATATCTTTACTGTCAAGCAAACCACCTCAAGATAAATTACGTATGATAAATATAAGGTAAATATAATTCAATGTATTTATGCTTGTGTTGGTTAGACAATTTCAGGTTTTAGGGAAATAGAAAAATCTTAGATTATCAAGCTATTAATTACATGCTGTAAATATCATATTTACTTTCTTATGTAATGTGTAGATATATAAGATGCACCCCAATTTTACAAGAAAATATTTTGAAAAAATTTAACCTGCGTTGAACATGATTTCAAAGTTCTAGATATGCAGTACAATCTATTAACTCCAAAAGGAAAGTGTATAATCACAAAGATAAAGTAGTAGTTAATACCAGAATATACCAGGTAACAAATCACAGCATATTTGCTGGAAAGTTAAGTTTCCCACTCTATATGGGCGTTGGAAGAGCAAATAATGTTACTGTATTCTAGTGAACACTGGGCACTAAAAAGCAGACCACATTGTAAAATAACCTTGAATGATATTTAATAGCAAACATGCAAGGCAAAAAAGCAGTAAAAATTTATATAAGATGAGCAGAAAAATAAAACTTTAAATGAATTTCTAAACAGGTAGTTACAGTATATGAAGACAAAATTTTTTAAAGTTACAAAGAATACATAAAAATTATAATTTTGAAGGAAATATACTGTCATGTTTTTGCATGACTAAAAGCAAATATAGCACTAACATTAATACAAAGAGGAGAAGGGAATAGAAATTAATATAGTCCAAGAAACAGGTATTCCAATAACTATCATTGCTACCTTTGTAAAAAGCAGAGTAAATGTTTAAGAAAAAAAAAGATATTATAAAAGTTTCAATCTTCATTCTCAAAAACCAGAAAATTCTCATCTTCAAAAGATCAAAAATTATCATCCTGAAAATCCATTCTTGCTGCTAGAACCAGATGATCCTCTTTCATCATCACTAACTTCTCTGTGTTGGATACTGAGCCATCACTATCTTCAAACAATAAATCATTCTCCACAGAGCCGGGAGCATTGATAATTCCATGTTTTTAAATGATCTCACTAACATTCCCCGCAGTTTTAACTCACACGCTTGTCACAGAGGGGCTGCGTCCTTCCTCCCGTTGGGGTCACTTCAAAAACTGAGGCTGGCCTCCACCTGTCCCACTCCTTCTTCTTGCCAGACGCTCGTAGCTGGCCTGCATCTGCCCAAGTGACAGACATCACTTAGATGGTGCGCTAACAGCCATGGAGATGACTGATAAAGAGACGTCTGGATGCCACAGGCTTTGGGCTCACTTTGTCACTAACAATCTCACCCCAGTCTCACCCATCCGCCATTTTGCAGGGACACAAGCACCAATTCCATTTGAGATTCTTTCTTTTCATTCACTAAAAACCAAAAAAACCAAACCCATTGCCGTCGAGTCGATTCCAACACATAGCGATCCTACATGACAGAGTAAAACTGCCCCATAGGGTTTCCAAGGAGGGGCTGGTAGATTTGAACAGCCAACATTTTGGTTAGCAGCTGTAATTCTTAACCACTGTGCCACCAGGGCTCCTAGCTCTTCTTATAATTAGAAATGGTGGCTTATTATGAAATCAGCACAACATGCTAACACCACTGTGCAGGGTGGTTTCTCATGTCCAGAAAATTTTTTTTTATTTATTTTTTATTGTACTTCAGGTAAAGGTTTACAGAACAAATAGTTTCTCATTACACAGTCAGTATGCATATTGTTTTATGACACTGGTTAACAAACACACAAGATGTCAATACTCTCCCTCCTCGACCTTGGAGGACCTTTTTTATTTTTTGGTGAAATATAGATAGCCAAAGATACACCATTTCAAAAATTTCTACATGTACAATTCAGTGACATTGATTACTTTCTTCCAGTTGTGCTGCTATTCTCACTATCCTTTTCCAGATTATTCTATCACCACTATATTCAACTCACTTCCCCCTAGGCTTCCCATCGAACCTTTTAAGTTGCTTTGTCAACTTGATCTCACATACATAATTCTTTTTTTTGTACTTTAGATGAAGGTTTACAGAACAGAATAGTTTCTCATTAAACAGTTAGTACACATGTTGCCCTATGACAATGGTTAACAACCTCACTATACATCAACACTGTCCTTACTCAACCTTGGGTTCCCTATCACCAGCTTTCCTGTCCCCTTCTGCCATCTAGTCCTTGTCCCTGGAATGCTGTGCCTTATTAGTCCAGTTTTGTTTTATGGGGCTGTCCGACCCCTGGCCGAACGGTGAACGTCAGGAGTGACTTTACCCCTCAGCTAAAAGGGTGTCCAGGGGTCATACTCTCGGGGTTTCTCCAGTGTCTTTCAGGCCAGTAAATCTGGTCTTTTTGTGTGTGTTAGAATTTTGTTCTAAATCCTTCTGCAGCTCTGTCCAGGACCCTCTGTTGTGATCCCAGTCAGAGAAGTCAGTGGTGGTAACCAGACACCATCTAGCTGTACTTGTCATATCCAGAAATTTTAACATCACAAACTGCAGCATTGGAGTCCATCTCTTTTTTCTCTTTTGGAATGCACCATAAATACCAAAATGACTTTGGCCATATTTACTACCTATGAAAGGTAAAAATTAACTTTTTTCCTAGCATCATAATTTATTTATGAGTAAGTTGATGATTTTAACTTAATATGTAGCTGGTATATTTTGTGTTAATTATAACTCAAGTCCCTTGATTAATGTGTACGAAAAAAGAGTTGATCCATCAGTATATTGCTACCAATTGTTGATAAATTTTCAATGATTACTAAATTCTCCAAGCTTTTTTTATTTAACATTCAAGTTGGTAAAGTGTTCTGGTTGTGGACACTGTAGAGATTATTTTGTTCTTGTTGTTGTTATAACTAGCAGCTTCTTGTTTCTCTTCTTGTTTTCTAGAATCGTTATCATTTTCTCAGGTTGCAGTGGACAAAATACAGCCACGTTGTTATTAATTTATTTTCTAAATCATTAGCATAGAACATCTACCTAATATTGTAGGATTAATTTTGAGCCATGGATTACCAATAATTTAAAAATAGAATGTGAAAGGAATAAACCAAATTCTACTTCTGAACAAATAACTTGCTGTTTTTCCTTAAAAAAAAGCAAAAATGTCACACATCAAAAAAGAAAAATCAAAACATTAACTACAGAACTCAAACAAATAGAAAGAGAACAGCAAAAAAAGCCCACAGCCACCAGAAGAAAGGAAATACTAAAGATCAGAGCAGAAATAAATCAAATAGACAACAGAAAAACAATAGACAGAATCAACAAAAGTAAAAGTTGGTTCTCTAAAAGAATCAACAAAATCGGCAAACCACTGGCCAGACTGACAAAAGAAAAACAGGAGAGGACACAAATAACCCAAATAAGAAATGAAATGGGGGACATTATAACAGACCCAACTGAAATAAAAAGGGTCATAACAGAATATTATGAAAAACTATAATCCAACAAATTTGAAAACCTAGAGGAAATGGATAAATTCTGTAAACACATTACCTACCCAAACTACAACAAAGTGATGTTGAAAATCTGAACAGACCCACAACAAGAGAAGAGATTGAAAAGGTAATAAAAAAACTCCCAACAAATAAAAGCCCTGGCCCAGAAGGCTTCACTGGAGAATTCTACAAAACATTTACAGAAGAGCTTGTACCAGTTCTACTCAAGCTATTTCAGACCATAGAAAAGGAAGCAACACTTTCAAATTCATTCTATGAAGCCAGCATAACGCTGATACCAAAACCAGGAAAAGATGTCACAACAAAAGAAAATTACAGACCGATATCTCTCATGAATATAGATGCAAACATTCTCCACAAAATTCTAGCCAATAGAATTCAGCATCATATCAACAAAATAATACTCCACAACCAAGTACGATTCATACCAGTATGCAAGGATGGTTCAACATTAGAAAATCAATCAACGTAAT
>NW_004444134.1:1058512-1095254 GCF_000243295.1 Trichechus manatus latirostris | reverse complement strand
TGTTAAATGAGAAACTATTTTGTTCTGTAAGCCTTCATCTTAAGTGAGAATAGCAGCACAACTGGAAGAGCATAGTTGATGTCACTGAACTGTGCATGTAGAAATTTTTGAATTGGTGTATCTTTGGTTATGTATATTTTCACCAAAAAATAAAATAAAAGGTCGAGAAGGGAGAGGGCTAACATGTTGTGGGGTTGTTAACCAATGTCATAAAACAATATGTGTACTACTGTTTCATGAGAAACTACTTGTTCTGTAAGCCTTCACCTGAAGTACAATAAAAAAAAAAAATTCAATGAAGCCCCTGTCCCTGCTAAACTGCTTCACTCCACCACTAGTAGGCAGTATCATTGCTATTGTCTTGTAGCCCACTCTTTGTATATGGTAAATTTATGGATAGGATTTCTTATTAACATTTCTCTAAGTTTTCTAGAAGGAACCATGGTTGCGCAGTGGTTAAACCCCTCAGCTGCTACCCAGGAGTTAGGCAGTTCAAACCTACCAGCTGCTCCACGGGAGAAAGATGAGGCAGTCCGCTTCCATAAATATTACAGCCATGGAAACTCTATGGGGCAGATCTACTGTGTCCTATCAAGTAGCTATGAGTCAGAATTGACTCAACAGCAATCAGTTAATGAGTTAATCTTTCCAGTCATATTTTTCATTTATATTATGCATAAGTGTTTCTGAGTTAACAAAGTAATTAAATAATTAATTAAGTTGATAGGAATTATGTATGCTGTTATTTAGGGACAGTGGGGTGATGTGAACTTGTTTCTGAAATTTTTTAAGTGAATTTGTTACTTTGTCTTCTATTTTTAACATTCCATTCATAACACAGACACTGGATGTAGGGTCATTTTCTGTTACAATTCTTCTAGGGAAAAGTATCTTTTGTAATATCAAATACAGTATACATAAGAAAGTAAGTGAGAGAGGAGTCAAGATAGCTGCTTAGTCAGATGCACCATACCATCCCTCTACAGGGAAGATCCAAGAAACCAAGTGAAACAGACACAGATAACAATCCTGGAACACTGAACATCAAAAAGGAAGGATAAAGAATTGAACTGAACACCGACTGGAAGAAAAAATTGAACAAACACAGCAAAACAGGAGTGACAAGGAGCTATCCCAGCTCAACGTGGCCATCTTGAGACAAAGTCAGTAGTGACCCCAGGTGAGGAGCACAGGAAGGAAAATTCATGGCATTCCCATAAGAGACAGAAAACCTGTATAAACACACCCAGAGAGAAGCAAGGTGAGCAGATCATGATCCGGATCTAAGGAAGGAAAACACAGAAAGGAGGGCAAGAATTCCAAGGATCCTGCCATTCACAGAGCAGGGAGGGAGCCAGGATCCAGAGTCGGGTATAAGTACGAGCAGCAGTCCCTGACCTCCAGCGTGGGTGGCGCATATGAGGCTGTGGATCAGCAGAGTATTCACGGGGGGTCCCCCACCCAACCAGACACTGGGCAGACCCACCTTCCTCACACTTGGTTGGGGGCAGATCCTGACTGCTGACTGCAGCATATGGGTAGTGCCTGGGCACCTACATCTGCTAGCTGTGGGATGCACTCCCTCTCCCCCTACACTTCTGATCATAACTGGCAAAGGTCCCATACACCAGCCACCTCGCTTGACTGGAGACCATAATACAAGCCCTCTCCTCCTCCCTCACCCAGCCCCACCAGCCACCCCCCATTCACCTGCAGGCCCAACATCAATACCTTAACCCTACAACTCAAATTAATTGAAAATAAAGTAGCAAAAGAAGCCCACAGCCACCAGAAGAAAGGAAATAATAAAGATTAGAGCAGAAATAAATGAATTAGGAAACAGAAAAACATTAGAAAGAATCAACAAGACTAGAAGATGACTCTTTGAAAAGATCAGTAAAATCAACAAACCACTGGCCAAATTGGCAAAAGCAGAGAAGGAGAAGATACAAATAACCCAAATGAGAAATGAGATGGATGACATTACAACAGAACCAACTGAAATAAAAAGGTTCATAACAGAACATTATGAAATATTATACTCCAATAAATTTGAAAACCTAGAAGAAATGGAAAATTTTCTAGAAACACACTACCTACCCAAACTAACACAAACTGAGGTATAAAATCTGAATAGACCTCTAACAAAAAAAGAAAGTTAAGAGGTCATTAAAAAAAACTCGCAACAACAAAACCTGGCCTGGACAGCTTCACTGGAGAATTCTACCAAACACTCAGAGAAGAGTTGAAACCAATACTATCAAATGATTCCAGAATGTAGAAAAAGCAGGAATAGTACCAAATTCATTCTATGAAGCCAGCATAACCCTGACACCAAAAACCAGGCAAAGACACCACTAAAAAAGAAAATTATAGACAAATATCCCTCATGAATATAGACACAAAAATTCTCAACAAAATTCAATCCAATAGAATTCTACAGCAAATTAAAAATATTAATACATCATGGCCAAGTGGGACTCATACCAGGTATGCAAGGATGGTTCGACAATAGAAAAAAAAATCAATGTAACCCACGACATAAATAAAGAACAAGAATCACATGATCATCTCAATCTATGCAGAAAAGGCATTTGACAAAGTCGAACACCCATTCTTGGTAAAAATTCTCAGCAAAATAGGAATAGAAAGGAAATACCTCAATATAATTAAGGGCATCTATACAAAACCAACCGCCAACGTTATTCTTAATGGAGAGAGAATGAAAGCATTCCCCTTGAGAACAGGAACAAGACAAGGATACCCTTTATCACCACTCTTATTCAATATTGTACTGGAAGTCCTAGCTAGAGCAATAAAGCAAGAAAGGGAAATAAAGGGCACCCAAATTGGTAAGGAAGAAGTAAAACTATCCTATTTGCAGATTATATGATCATATACATAGAAAATTCCAGAGGCTCCACAAAAAAACTACTGGAACTATTAGAAGAATTCAGCAAAGTGGCAGGGTACCAGAGCAACATTAAAAAATCAGTTGAATTCCACTACACCAACAAAGAGCACTCTGAGAATGAAATCAACAGTCCTCAAAAAGACAAAACACTTAGGAATAAATCTAATTAGAGATGTGAACGATGTGTACAAAGAAAACTACTAAAAACTATTGCAAGAAACCAAAAAAGATCTACATAAATGGAAAAATATACCATGCTTATGGTGAGAAAGGCATAACATTGTGAAAATGTCAATACTACCCAAAGTGATCTACAAATACAATGCAATTCTGTTCTATATTCCAACAATATTCTTTAATGAGATGGAAAAACTAATCATCAACTTTATATGGAAAAGAAAGAGTCCCTGGATAAGTAGAGCATTATTGAAGAAGAAAAATAAAGTAGGAGGCCTCACACTCTCCAATCTCAGAACCTACTATACAGTCACAGTAGTCAAAACAGACTGGTACTGGAACAATGACAGATACATAGACCTATGGAACAGAATTGAGAACCCAGAAGTAGACAAAATCCATCCACCTATGGACTGCTGATCTTTGACAAAGGGTCAAAATTCATTAAACAGGAAAGAAAAGGCCTCTTTAACAAATGGTGCTGGGAAAACTGAATATCTATTTGCAGAAGAATGAAACAAGATCCATACACCTCATATTATACACAAAAACTAACTCAAAATGGATCAAAGACCTAAATGTAAAACCTAAAACTATAAAGACTATGGAAGAAAAAATAGGGACAGCACTAGGGGCCCTAATATACAGCATAAATAGAATACCAAACATAACTAAAAATGCACAAACACCAGAAGATATACTAGACAACTGTGATCTCCTAAAAATGAAACATTTATGCTCACCAAAAGACTTCACCAAAAGAGAATCTACAGACTGGGAAATGATTTGGGACTATGACATATCTGACAAGGGTCTAATCTCTAAAATTTATAAAAAATTTCAACACCTCAACAACAAAAAGACTACCCAATTAAAAAATGGGCAAAGAACATGAACAGACATGTCACCAAAGAGGACATCTCACCCACTGCCATCGAGCAGATCCCGACTCGTAGACCCCATAGGGTTTCCAAGACTGTAAATCTCTTTGGAAGCAGACTGCCACATCTTTCTCCCACAGAACCGCTGGTGGTTTCGAACTGATGAGCTTTCAGTTATCAGTCGAAAGAAGAAATACAGGTGGTTAAAAAACACATGAAGAGATGCTCTCGATCATTAGCCATTAGATCATTAGATCATTAGCCAAATCAAAACTAAAACTGAGATACCATCTCACCCCAGCAATAATGGCACTGATCAAAGAAACAGAAAACAACAAATGCTGGTGAGGTTGTGGGGAGATTGGAACTCTTATACACAGCTGGTGGGAATATAAAATGGTACAACCACTGTGGAAAATGGTATGGCTCATCCTTAAAAAGCTAGAAATAGAAATACTGTTGATCCAGCAATCCTACTCCTAGATATATATCCTAGAGAAATAAGAGCTGTCACATTAATAGGCATATGCACATCCATGTTCATTGCAGCATTATTCACAATAGCAAAAAGATGGAAACAACCTAAGTGCTCATCAACAGACAAATAGATTAAAAAAAAAAAACTGTAGTACATACACACAATGGAACACTAGGCAGTAATAAAGAATAACGATGAATCCACAAGACATAACATGGATAAATCTGGAAAATATTACGCTGAGTAAAATAAGTCAATCACAAAGGGAAGAATATTGTATGAAATCACTATTATAAATAGTCAAGAAAATGTTTACACATAGAAACATTTTTTTGATGGTTACCAGGGATGGGAAGGGGAGAGGGAAAATCACTAACTAGAGAGTGGACACGTGTTAACTTTGGTGAAGGGAAAGACAGTACACAATATGGGGAAAGTAAGTACAACATCACTAAGAATAAAAGGCAATGACGGTAAGTACTATAACTTATACAATCCTGCAACAACAGTAATAACAGATAATAATTTATGAGTGGAAACATAGGTAGATATGTATGCTGAATAGATTGTGGGAGGGCGCATGGGAGTACACCCATGTGCATATATAGGTTTGGCTATGGATATTTCTACATACATATTTGTATGTGCTGCATGTATACTCATATATACAATAGAGCACACGGGGGGCAAAGTCATGGAAACATCCTAGACATAACCAAACACCTCAAAGTTACTGGGCTTAAAGGCTAAGGACCATAGTCTTTGGGGACATCTAGGTCCATTGGCATAACATAGTTCATAAAGACAATGTTCTACATCCTACTTTGGTGAGTAGCTTCTGGGGTCTTAAAAGCTTCTAAGTGGTCATCTAAGATACAACTACTGGTTTCTCTCCATCTGGAGTAAAGGAGAGTGAAGAAAACAAAAGACTCAAGGAAACAATTAGTCCAAAGGACTAATGGACCACAGGAACCACAGCCTCCACCAGCCTGAGACAAGAATTAGATGATGCCCAGCTACCACTACTAACGGCTCTGACCAGGATCACAGTAAAAGGTCCCAGTTAGAGTGGGAAAAAAATGTAGAACAAAATTCAAATTCATAATAAAGACCAGATTTACTGGTCTGAGAGGGACTGGAGGAACACCTAATTGTACCAGACACTATTCTAGTCACTGGGCATACAGTATCAAAACAAACAAAAATCCCTGCCATTCTGGAGAAGGATGTAGAACATAATTCTAACTCACAAAAAAAGAACAGATTTACTGGCCTAAAGGAGACTGGAGAAACCCCGAGAGTATGGCCCCCAGACACCCTTTTAGCTCAGTGGTGAAGTTATCTCCAAGGTTCACCGTTCAGCCTGGGAGTGGACAGCCCCATAAAACCAAATGGGACTAATGAGGTACAGTAATCCAGTGACAAGGGCAGAAGGCAGAAGGGGACAAGGAAGCTGGTGATAGGGAACCCAAGGTTGAGTAAGGATATTGTTGATGTGTTGTGAGATTGTTAACCATTGTCATAGGGCAACATGTGTAGTAACTGTTAAACGAGAAACTATTTTGTTCTGTAAGCCTTCATCTTAAGTGAGAATAGCAGCACATCTGGAAGAGCGTAGTCAATGTCACTGAACTGTGCATGTAGAAATTTTTGAAATGGTGTATCTTTGTGTATTTTCACCAAAAAAAAAGGTTGAGAAGTTAGAGGGTTGACATGTTGTGGGGTTGTTAACCAATGTCATAAAACAATATGTGTACTACTGTTTCATGAGAAACTATTTGTTCTGTAAGCCTTCACCTGAAGTACAATAAAAATTAAAAAAAATCCCTGCCATTCTATATTATCTAGTGGGAGGTAATAGACAAAATAAATACAAAAATGTAAATGATGAAAATTATTATGGAAAAAAGCGAAGTCACTACGGAAAGTGGAGATTTCTAGGTTAGGAAGGCTGCAGTATTAGAAGGGGTGATCAGGCAAGGACTCACTGACGAGATTTGATGGAGAAGAGGGAATAAAAGATGAGGTTAGGGAGGAACGGGGTTCCAAGCTGAGGGAGCACAAATGCAAAGGTCCCAAGGCAGGAGTGCACCTAGAATGTTCAATAAGTAAGGACACCAGTGTGGTTGCAGAAGAGTGAATGAGTGGTGGAAGAGTAGGAGGTCAGAGAGGCAATGAGATGCTGCTAGTATAGGACCTGGAGGCCACTGTGATTTTCCTTTGGGAGAAACAGGAGGTCTTGGGAGATTTGGAACCAAAGAATGGCATGATCTGATTTACATATTTAAAGAATTCTTCTGGCTGCTGCCTTGAGACCAGGGTGGGCAGTGGAGATGGGGATGGGAGGTGGGAAGAGCAGAGCAAGATAAGTTAGGAAGCTACTTCAAATATCCAAATGAAAGAAAGAGGTAAAAGCTATGAGTCAGTGTCTTAGTCATTTATTGCTGTTATAACAGAAATAACACAAGTGGATAGTTTCAGCAAAGAGAAATTTACTCTCTCACAGTCTGGTAGGTTACAAATCCAAATTCAGGGTGTCATTTCCAGGGGAAGGCTTTCTCTGTTGACTCTGGAGGAAGGTCTGTGTCATCAGTCTTCCCTTGTTCTGGAAGCATCTCAGCGCAGGAACTTCAGGTTCAAAGGATGCGCTCTGCCTCTGGTACTGCTTTCTTGGTGGTATGAGGTCCCCATGTGTCTCTGCTTGCTTCTCTCTTTTATATCTCAAAAGAGATTTGCTTAAGACACGATCTAATCTTGTAGATTTCATCAATATAACTGCCACTAATCCATCTTATTACATCATAGTGATAGGATTTACAACACATAGGGAAATCACATCAGATTACAAAATGGTAGGCAATCATACAATACTGGGACTCATGAGCTAGCCAAGTTGACAGATATTTTGGGGGGACACAATTCAACCCATGACAGTCGGGATATATTTTAATGGTAGAGTCAACATGATTTGCTCATGAATTCACTGTGGAGTACGAAGTAAAGAGAGTACAAAATGTTGACATGAAAAACTAGAAGGATAAAGTTGAAATTTACTGAAATGATCAGGAATTTGCTTTTAGACATGGAAAATTTTAAGTGATATTAGATATCTAGGAGCCCTGGTGACACAGTGGTTAAGAGCTCAGCTGCTAACCAAAAAGTCAACAGTTCGAATCCACCAGCTGCTCTTGGAAACCCTATGGGGCAGTTCTACTCTGTCCTACAGGGTTGCTATGAGTTTTTTTGTTTGTTTGTTTTGTTTATTAGATATCCAAGTGTAGGTGACAAATAGATGGTAAGATATCTGAATCTAGATTTAAGAGCAGGATATGTGCTAAAGGTACAAATTTGGAAAGCATTTAGGATGTCAAGTGATATTTAAAGCCACCACACTGGATGAGATCTCCAAGAGAGAGAGCATGTTTAGACAAAAGAAGAGGTCCAAGTATTTAGCTCAGGAGCAAGATGAAATTTAGAGGCCAGAGAATTAAGGAAAACAAGCCCAGGAGACTTAGGAGGAAGAACACGTGAAGTTGGAGGAAAGTCATGTTCTGGAAGCTAAGCAGAGTAAATATTCCAAAGAAGATGGACTGACCAACTTGCCAAATACTCCTGACCATAAAAGTAAGAGGAAGTTTTAGAGTTGACCACTGACACTGGATTAGCAACACTGGTCTTTGCCCTGACAAGGGTAGTGTAAAAAGCATAACTGGAGTGGACTCCAGAGAAAATTAAAAACCCGTTGTTGTCGAGTCGATTCCGACTCATAGCGACCCTATAGGACTGAGTAGAACTGCCCCATACGGTTTCCAAGTTGCTGCTGGTGGATTCGAACTGCTGACCTTTTGGTTAGCAGCCAAGCTCTAAACCACTTCAATACTAGGGCCCCCAAGAGAAGATTAGAGGGAACAAATAGAAGATATTCCTTACATACAACTTTTGAGGAGGTTTTCTGTAAAGGAGAATGGAAAAGGGAGGCAGTAGCTGGAGTGGGATTTTTGGGTCAAGAGAAGGGATTTTTAAAATGGAACATACCAGTATCAGTTACCATAGAGTCAATTCTGACTCCTGGCAACCCTGCATGTGTCAGAGAAGAGTGCTCCATAGGGTTTCCAGTGGTTGATATTTCAGAAGTAGATTGCCAGGCCTTAAGATTGAAGATACAACAGCATATTTGTGTACTGATAGGAATGATCCAGGAAAGGAGGAATCAAAGGCACAGAGAAGAGAAGAGATTGATGGATGTATGCCTTTTAGTAAAGAAGAGGGATGGAATTCAGTGCGTTCATCTGTGAAGAGAACATTCCACACATAGTCACCCTCAGGAAGATGTAGTAAGGGCACAGATACCAGGAAACAGGTAAATTGCTTGCGGGAGACTGGAGACATTATTTTCTGCTTTTTTTTTATTTTCTCTGTGAAATGGGAAGCAGCTCAGAGTAAGAATGTGGAAGTAGGTGTTGGAGGCTTGAGGACAGTGGAGAAGATATGAAATAGGGGAAGTGAGTGAGGGGACCAGGTAAATGTGGATTAATTGTTTGACAGCATAAGGCACACTTAATATTCTAAACCAAAACCAAACCCACTGTCATCGAGTCAATTCTGACTCATAGAAATCCCATAGGGTTTCCAAGTCTGTAAATCTTTATGGAAGCAGACTGCCACATCTTTGTTCCGAGGAGTCGCTGGTGGGTTCTTACCGCCAACCTTTCGATTAGTTGCCAAGAGCTTTAACCACTGCACTGCCAGGGCTCCTATCCATTTGATATTAAGAGTCATAAATCTAAAATGAGACTAGTCAACATGAACAAATTTACTCCAGCTATTTTGAGCTAGATGGTACAGATTAGGCTGGAGGTGGGTTTAACCAGCTGATTTTGATGAAAGCAGAGATGGGAAGGGAGTTGAGGGTTTATGTGAGGGTTGATCTTAAACGATGGGACACAGATTTGACCCTGGGTAAAGAGGGACATAAGTATGTGAGGGCGGCGCAGGCAGTGAATGGCGGTAGGATCCATGGATTAGAGGTACGGGTAATCCAAGCTTCAAATCATCTTCATTGTGGCAAGCAATGTTGTGTCATCTGCATATCGCAGATGCAGAATTCTTCTTCTCAGATTATTTGTTCAGCATACAGATTGAATAAAGTGAAAGAATACAACACTGCCACATGCCTTTTCCAATTTTAAATCAAGCAGTATATCCTTGTTCTGTTCAAACAACTACCTCTTGATCTATGTATAGGTCCCACATGAGCACAATTAAGTGTTCTGAAATTCCCTTTCTTCCCAATGTTACCCATAATTTGTTATGACCCACAAAGTCGAATGCTTTTGCACAGAGTAATAAAACACAGATAAACATCTTTCTGGTATTTTCTGCTTTTGACCAAGATCCATCTGACATCACCAGTGATATCCCTCATTTCATGTCCTCTTCTAAGTCTGATTTGAACTTCTGACAGTTCCCTGTCCATGTATGACTGCAGTCATTTTTTAATTATCTTCAGCAAAATTTTACTAGCATGTGATATTAGTGATAAGGTTCGATAATTTCTGTATTCTGTTGGATCACCTTTCGTTGGAATGGGCACAAATATGGATGTCTTTTAGTCAGTTGGCTAGGTAGCCGTCTTCCAAATTTCTTGACATAGACGAGTGAGCACCTCCAGCGCTGCATCCGTTTGTTGAAACATCTCAGTTGGTATTCTGTCATTTCCTGGAGCCTTGTTTTTCACCAATGCCTTCAGCAAAGCTTGAATGTCTTCCTTCAGAACCCGTGGTTCTTGATCATGTGCTACCTCCTGAAATGGTTGAACACCAACCTACTGTTTTTGATACAGTGACTCTGTGTATTTCTTCCATCTTCTTTTGATGCTTCCTGCATCATTTAATATTTTCCCTGTAACCTCCTTCAATATTGCCACTCAAGGCTTGGATTTTTTCTTCAGTTCTCTCAGCTTGAGAAATGCCGAGTATGTTCTTCCCTTTTGGTTTTCTAACTCCAGGTCTTTGAACATTTCATCATAATACAGTACTTTACTTTGTCTAATTCAGCCACCCTTTGAAATCTGTTCAGCTCTTTTACTTTATCATTTCTTCCATTCACTTTAGCTATTCTATGCTTAAGAGCAAGCTTCAGAGTCTCTTCTAACATCAATTTTGGTATTTTCCTTTTCCAGTCTTTTTAATGACCTTTTACTTTCTTCATGAATGATGTCCCTGATGTCAGGTCTTTGGTCATTAGTGTTTAATGTATCAAATCTATTCTTAAAATGGTCTCTAAATTCAGGCAAGATGTATTCAATGTTGTACTTTGGCCCTTGTGGACTTGCTTTGTATTTCTTTAGCTTCAACTTGAACTTGCACGTGAGTAATTGATGACCGATTCCACAATTGGCCCCTGGCTTTGTCTTCATTGATGATATTGAGCTTCTCCATCCTCTCTTTCCACAGACGTAATCGATTTGAATCCTGTGTAATCTGTCCAGTGAAAATCTCTGCACCCTCGTCAGGGGAAACCTTCCATGTGACTTCTTTCGGCTTCTTTTTTATTGTCAGATAAAAACCACATAAAGAAATTTTATGCTCACCGTTTCCTCATCTAAATCTCTTTAGTCTCCAAAATTATTTTTCTTCTCATAGGAAAAAGTTAGCACTCCAATTTCTTCTCATTCCCTCTAGCTAGCTTGCTTCTTTATAACTCTTCATGTGATATTTAAAATTAAAACTGCTCAAATATGATATCAGATAACAAGAGGCAAAGGGTAGAAGCAGAAATTTGGGCCAATTCTAACCAACACTCAGGACCAGGGCACTTCCTGACATGTATTTTTATTATGTTACATACGTAGTACAGAGCCAATTTAGTGAGAATAAAAACGCTTTGTGGTCGAGTCAATTCTGACTCACAGTGATCCTGTAGGACACAGTAGAACTGCCCCATAGGATTTCCAAGGAATGGTTCGTGGATTCGAACTGCCGACCTTTTGGTTAGCAACCAAATTCTTAACCACTGCACCACCAGGGCTCCTAGTGAGAATAGTGCTGTGGAAAAAGAGCACTGAGTGATAGAGACAATTCTCCTTCATCATGAATCTGCTTGATCCTTTTCTACCTTTATAATTAAAAACAACAACAGCAAACAAACCTCTATTGGGACTTTTCTCTCCCACTCAAAAATTCCCAAAGGTAAAAGTTCCCCACCCCCACCCCTACCATGGCCTTAGCCTTTCTGTGGCACAAATGCTAGTGCTCAATCATGGCCCTACATTTTCCAGCCTCCCCAGCAGTTAGATTGGAGTCAGATGACTAGATATGGCCAATGGATCATGAACATAAGTGACAGATGGCACTTCTGGGCAAAGGCAGTAAGAGCACGTGTCCCATCTGCTTTCCCTTTCCCCTGCCAAAGTGACCTAAGAGATCACAAGTTTCATCACAAAATGAAAGTAGTCCAAATCCCTGAGTCACTGATTGCATGGGAGCCCAACAGCCCAGGGAGGATCCTGTGTGATGGAGAAGTAAACCTGTGTTGTGTTAGGCTCCTGAGATTTCAGGGTCGTGTAGGAGCCCTGGTGGTGCAAAGGTTAAGCACATGGCTGCTAAGGGACAGATCAGCAGTTTGAACCCACCAGCCACTCCTCGGGAGAAAGATGTGGCAGTCTACTTCCATAAAGATTACAGCCTTAGAAACCCTATGGGACTGTTCTACTCTGCCTAATAAGGTCACTATGCATCAGAATTGACACAACAACACACAGCAACAACAACAACATACAGATAATTGCCCTGACTAATGCAGGAACTGGCAACTAAAAGAGGGGAACTGCCCTCACATATACCTAAAATATGTGCTTTGAATAGCAGTTGGCAAGGAAACTGATAGAGAAGGCTGGAGAGATGGAGTTCTATGTTACTCAGTAGCAAAGTGTTTGAGAAAACTATTTCGTGTAACAATGTGGAAGGCAGGTCAGGTGCTTACTGTGCTTGTAAGGTCCAGGGGAAGACATAGGAAAACTGGAAGTTAGTAGTACGTCTTGGTTGCATTGGCTGCATTTTGTCAAGGTATTTCAAAAAAGAAACGATCTCAAGAAAGAATAGTCCATGCTCATCCATTCCAAGTGGGTATGCAAAATAGTACAGCCATTGTGACAAACAGTCTGATGGTTCCTCAAAACGCTAGAGGTAGAGATGCCATATGACCCAGCAATTCCACTTCTAGGTGTATACCCTAGGGATCTAATGGAAGTGACACAAACAGATGCATGCACACCTATGTTAATCAAGGCACTATTCACAAGAGTAAAAAGATGGAAACAATTTAAGTTCATATCAACGGATTAATGGATAAGTAAAATGTGGTACATACATACAATGGAATACTACTCAGCAATAAAGAAAAATGAGTTCCTGAAACATCTTACAATATGGATGAATCTGGAGAACATTATGTTGAGCAAAATAAGTCAATCAAAGAAAAAACAAATATTGTATGTTCTCATTTTTATGAAATGACATGAATAGTTAAATATACAGAAACTAATGTTCATTAGTGGTTACCAAGGATGGGTGGGGGGAGGGGGAAGAGGAATTCACTCTGTAATAGTAGACATTTATTATTTATGGTGATGGGAAAGGTAACATTGAATGAGGGTGAAGTGTGCGTAGCTTGACCAAGGTAAATGATGCCACTAAGATGTAAGGAAGAAAGGACGTTTTGTTAACCACTATGCTGTATATAATTTTGCAACAACAACTACCAAAAAATATATATGCAGGTATATATGTACGTATGTAGGCATATATGTGTATAGGTATGCATATGTGAGTATTTATGTTTGTATATATAGGTGTATGCATATGTATATGCATGTGTGTGTGCATGATATTCGTATATATAATAAACACATAGTGTGCACAGTTACAGATACTTCTTAGCCATAACCAAACACCATGTGGAATTGGTTTCTGGGTTTGAAGGCTTAGGACCATAATATTGTGGGACAACTTGGTCAATTGGCATCATATACTTTATAGAGTTTATGTCCTACATCCTAGTTTGGTGAGTAGTGTCTAGGGTCTCAAAAGCTGTGCGTGGCCATCTGAGACACAGCTTTTGGTCTTTACACGTCTGGAGCAAAATAGAAAGAAGGAAACCAAAGGCTCAAATAAGAAACTAATAGTCTACAAGACTAATAGTCTACACGAGCCTCATCTATCCTGAGACCAGAAGAACAAGATAGTGCCCAGCTACCACTACTAAAAATTTTGATCAGGGCCACAGTGTATGGATCCCAGTAGAATGGAAGAAAAATGTAGAAAAGAAACTCGAATTCTTACAAAGTCCAGGCTTACTGGACTGGTTGAGATTGGAAGACTCCCTGAGACTATTACCCTGAAATATTCTTTAAACGTGGAACCGAAACTAGCCCCTGAGGTCATCTTTTAGCTAAATAACAGATTGGCTCACAAAATAAAGAACATCACCTGTGACTACTGTGTTCCTTTAAAACATCATCTATATGAGACCAAATGGTCAACAATTACTTTAAAATACAGATGAGAAGGTAAGGGGACAGGGAAACTAAATTAATGGAAATGGAACAACCAGAACAGAAATAATAAGAATGTTCACACATTGTGAAGAATGTAACCAGTGTCACTGAATAATTTGTGTAGAAATTGTTGATTAGGAACCTAAGCTGCTGTGTAAACCTTCACCAAAAACATGAGATTGTTTTTTTAAAAAGAAAAAAAAAATTGTCCAGTGAGCAAGCAGCTATAGAAGTGAACAGAGAACGTCCAGAATTTTTGAGTTTTGGGGATTGGAAAAACCGCATACTCCTAGATCCTAAGCATTAACAGATGGGATTTAAAAGGCTTTGAGAGCAAAGGTGCATAAAACCTTTCAATTTGGTAAGAGGACTCAGGGCAAAAGCACGGAGGGATGGCGTGGCCTGTTTTATTACTGCAGAGAGTCTCAAGAGGGAGACAGAGAGTGCCAGAGCCAGAGTTAGGGAGAAAGCAAGGGGACAAGAAAACTGAGAAACTAAGCAACTTTGAGAATTATGTCTTGAAATATCCTCTGGGTGTGATTGGTGGCATACGGAACTGACTGGAAGCAAATAGATCAGAAGCCTCCTAAGTATTTTTTAAGGACTTTATTGACATACCTTTAACATACCATAAAATCCACCTATTTAGTGTGTACAATTTAATGGTTTTTAATATATTCACTGAGTTGTCCTATCATTACCACAATCAATTTTAGGACACTTTCCTTACAAAAGAAACCTTATAGCTATTAGCAGTCACTCCCCATTTCCTCCCATTCTCTTCTCTCCACCCATTCTCTAAGTCCTAGGCAATCACTGATCTACTTATTGTCTCTTCAGATTTGCCTATTCTGGAAATTTCGTATGCATGGAATCAAACAATATGTGGTCTTTTGTATCTGGCTTCAATCATGTTGCATAATGTTTTCAAGGCTCATCCATGTTGTAGCATTTATCAGTACTTCTTTCATTTTTATGGCTGAATAATATTCCATTTTATGGATATACCACATTTTGTTTATCCATTCATCAGTTGATGGACATTTAAATTGTTCCTACTTTTTTGGCTTTTATGAATAATGTTGCTATGAACATTCATGTATAAATATTCGTGTAGACATATGTTTTCAATTTTCTTGGTTATATACCTAAGAGTGGAACGGCTAGGTCATACGATAACTCTGTGTTTAACTTTCAGGAACTGCCAAACTGTTCTCAAAAGTGGCTACATAATTTTACATTTCTGCCGACAGTGTTGTTGTTGTTGTTGTTAGGTGCCATGTAGTCAGTTCCAATTCATAGCGACTCTATGTACAACAGAACGAAACACTACCCAAACCCGCGCCATCCTCACAATTGTTGTTATGCTTGAGTCCATTGTTGCTGCCACTGTGTCAATCCATCTTGTCAAGGGTCTTCCTCTTTTTCACTGCCCTCTACTTTACCAAGCATGATGTACTTCTCCAAGGACTGGTCCTTCCTGATAACATGCCCAAATTATGTGAGACAAAGCCTTGCCATCCTTGCTTTTAATGAGCATTCTGGCTGTACTTCTTTCAAGACAGATTTGTTTGTTCTTCTGGCAGTTCATGGTATATTCAATGTTCTTTGCCAACACCATAGTTCGAAGGCATCAATTCTTCTTCAGTCTTCCTTATTCATTGTAGAGCTTTCACATGCATATGAGGCAATTGAAAACACCATGGCTTGGGTTAGGCACAACTTAGTCCAACAGTGTTTGGGGGTTCCAATTGTTCCATATCCTCATTAACACTTCCTATTCTCTGTGTTTTTGATTATAGATATCCTAGGTGGTGTGAAGTGGTATCTCATTGCGGTTTTTATTTTCATTTACCTAATTACTAATGTGAGCCCTCGTGGCACTGTGGTTAAGAGCTACAGCTTCGAATCCACCAGCCACTCCTTGGGAACCTTATTGGGGCAGTTCTACTTTGTCCTATAGGGTCTCTATGAGTTGGAATCAACTCGACAGCAACAGGTTTGGTTTGGTTTTTGGTAATGACTAATGATGTTGAACTTCTTTTCATACACTTATTGTCCACTTGTATACTTTCTTGAGAGAAATCCCTATTCAAATCCTTTACCTATCATTTAATTGGGTTATTAATCTTTTATTGTTGAATTTTAAGAGTCCTTTATATGTTCTAGACACTAAACACTTATCAGATATTTACAAATGTTCTCTTCTATTGTCTTTTCACTTTCTTGATAGTGTCCTTTGAAGCACAAAGGTTTTCAATTTTGATGAAGTACAATTTTTTTTTATTTTATTGCTAGTGCTTTTGGTGTCATATATAAGAAACCAGTCCCAGCCTATGCTAATATTCCTCTCTAAACCTACAACAATTTTTTAAATTGCTGTAAATATATATGTGTAAAATAACATTTGCCAATTTAACGTTTTTCACGTATACAATTTAGTGACATCAATTACATCAACCATGTTGTACAACCATCACCAATATCCATTGCCAAATTTTCCATCATGATAAACAGAAACTCAATGATTCCTAACCAACAACTTCTGTTTCCCTCTCCCTCCTGCTCCTGGTAACCACTAATAAACTTTGGTCTCTATATATTTGCCTATTCTAAATATTTTATGAGTGAAGTCATACAATATTTGTGCCTTTTGTTATTAGCTTACTTAGCATAATGTTTTCAAGGTTTATCCATGTTGTAGCATTTATCGGTACTTCATTCCTTTTTATGACTAATATTCCATTGTATGTATGTACACATTTTATTTATCCATTCATCTAACACAAACCGAGGTAGAAAATCTGAATAGACCCCTAACAAAAGAAGGAACTTAAGAGGTCATTAAAAAAAACTCCCAACATAAACAAAAAGTAGTGTGTGTTTCTAGAAATTTGTCCATTTTTTCTAGGTTTTCAATTTTTTTGGAGTATAATATTTCATAATATTCTGTTACGATCCTTTTTATTTCAGTTGGTTCTGTTGTAATGTCACCAATCTCATTTCTTATTTGAGTTATTTGTGTCTTCTTCTCTGCTTTTGTCAATTTGGAAAGTGGTTTGTTGATTTTATTGATCTTTCCAAAGAATCCATTTCTAGTCTTGTTGATTCATTTGATTGTTTTTCTGTTTTCTAATTCATTTATTTCTGCTTTATTATTTCCTTTCTTCTGGTGGCTGTGGACTTCTTCTGCTGCTCTTTTTCATTTTGTTTGAGTTGTAGGGTTAAGGTATTGATTTTTGACCTTTCTCCTTTTTGGTATGTGCATTTATTGATATAAATTGACCTCTGAACACTGCTTTTGCTGTGTCCCAAAGGTTTTGGTATGTTGTATTTTCAATCTTGTTTGATATGAGGAATTTTTTAAATTCAATTTTAATTTCTTCTATTACCCAGTGGTTTTTAAGCAAAGTGTTACTCAGTTCCACACGTTTGATTATTCTTCTTGTTAGATTTCTAATTTTATAGCATTGTGATTTGAGAAGATACTTTGTATTATTTTGTTACGTTTGAATTTATTGAGGGTTGCTTAGTGGACTAAAATATGGTTTATACTGGAGAATGATCCATGTGTGTTGGAGAAGAATATATATTTTATACTGTTGGGTGGAGCGTTCTTGTATATGTTCGTGAGGTTAAATTGCTTGATTGTGGTGTTTAGCTCTTCCATATCTTTGTTGAGTTTCTTTCTAGTTGTTCTGTCCTTCATCAAAAGTTGTGTGTTAAAGTCTCCTACTATTATTGTGGAATTGTCTATTTCTCTTTTCAATACTGTTAGTTTGTTTTATGTATTTTGAAGCTCTGTTGTTGGGTGCTTAAACATTTATTATGGCTTGATGCAGTGGTTAAGAGCTCAGCTGCTAACCAAAAGATCAGCAGTTCCAAGCTACCTTTTTTATTATGGTAGTCCTATGTTTTTAATAAACTGCCAATCTATTTTCCACAGGGGCTTTACCACTTTGCATTCCCACCATCAATGGATAAGGGTTCCAGTTTCTTCACATCCTCACCAATATTTGTTCTTTTCTGGTTTTTTTTTTATTTGTTTTTAGCTATCTTAGTGGGGATGAAGAAGCCCTGGTGGTGCAGTGGTTAAGTGCTACGGCTGCTAACCAAAAAGTCAGCAGCTTGAATCCACCAACCATTCCTTGGAAACCCTATGAAGCAGTTCTACTCTGTCCTGTATGGTCACTGTGGGTTGTAATTGACTGGATGGCAACAGGTTTGGTTTTGTGTTTTAGTGGGGTGAAGTGGTGTCTCATTGTGGTTTTGATTTACATCTGCCCAGTGGCTAATGAGGAGCCCTGGTGGCACTGTGGTTAGGTGTTCGGCTGCTAGCCGAAAGGTTGGCCGTTCAAATACACCAGCCGCTCCTTGGAAACCCTATGCGGCAGTTCTACTCTGTCCGCTAGGGTCGCTGTGGGTCAGAATCAACTCGATGGCAACAGGTTTTGTTTTGTTTTGTTTTCTTAGTGGCTAATAATGTTGGGCACCTTTTTATGTGCTTGTTGGTCATTTGTATTTCTTCTTTGGTGAAATGTCTATTAAAATCCTTTGCCCATTTTTTGATTGAGTTGTTTGTCTTTTTGTTGTCAAGCTGTAGGAGTTCTTTACATATTTTCTACAGCAATTTTTAATAGTTGTAGAGAACTAGGACTAGCCCACATAAAAATTATTGAGTTCCTTTTTCAAAAAAATTGGAGAAACAATACAATACAAAAATCTTCTCAAATTAGTTAAGTACTGAATTTGCAGGTAAAACAGATCTTTATAAAGAAGAGAAAATAGAAAGCAGTCATTGAGACATATCTTGGTTAGGTTATTGAATTTTAATTAAATTGTAAGGATGGTGAACATTTTATTCCAAGGTCCAAGAAGAAAAAGGAAGTCATCTACAAAGGGGAAATTCCTTTTAGCCTCAGATTTTCCAACAAGCAATACAGAAAACCATGGAAGAAAGTCTACAGAGTTCTGTGGGAAAGAAAATGTGTCCATAAAACATTAGACACTGTCAATATTTAAAAATACATAGTGTCTTTTGTGACTAACTTCACTCACCATAATGTTTTCAGTGTTTATTGTATGATCCCAATTATATGAAATATCTACAATAGCAAGTGTATAGAGACCAAAGCTTATTAATGGTTACCAGGGCCAGGCAAGAGGGAGGGGGAAAGGAAGACATAACATTTACGAGACACTGAGCTTCTGTTAAGGGTGATGGAAAAATGCAGGGACAGTAAACAGTGATGGTTGAACAACATGATGAACATAATTAAGATAACTGAACTGTATATGTAAAGATTATAGAAATGGCAAATGTTTTGTTACCTATATACTTACCACAATAAAAAAATAATAATAATCTCTCTGTCATGTCACCTATAAATCATCAGAGCACCACAACAGTTCCACATTATATTGTGCCCCTCATTGGTTTCTAATTGTATCTGTGTCTGGTTGTCTGTATCTGGACCATAAATTGCTTGAGGGCAAGACTATCTCTCTTTTGTTCTTCACAGTGTTGGGCTGTAGCAGATATTCTGCACTCTGTTGATTAGCTATAAATGCATATGTCCTTGGGGCACCCCCAAACCCAGCCTCTTCTCTCATTGGCTTTTGGAAAGTTACTGTCTCTAATGCAGTGTTTCTCTAACTTTAGTATGCATAAGAACTACCTGCATGGCTTGGTAAACACAGATTGCTGGGCCCTCCTCCATAAACCCCAAATTCCTGTGTGGGACAACTCTGACTCCCCTGGATGAACTTTCTTGCCCCAAGTCCCCTTACACTGGGTTATTGGTCTAGAGTGGGCGTGGGTGCAAAATCAGATTTTTTCTAAATTTCTCATCATTGGGAACGATGAGTATGCTTATTTCTCAATTAACTGAACTCTTCTGTGTAAAGTCTGTGAAATGGAACTTCATCTCTACTACTTCTCAGAAATTACTCTTGTCCAGTTCAGCAATGACCTCCCTCTTGCCAAACACAGTGGTTGCTTTTCTGGCTTCATCTCACTCAACTTTTCAAGTTTTTCACACCAAGCACCATTCGAAGCGCTTTCATCTCTTGGCTGAAGTTGTCCCTCATTCTCCTTTTTCCTCCTATCTCACTGCCTGCTTCTTTTTTCCCCTTCTAATTGCTCTTTATCTCTGCTCATTCTGCATCTCTGCTCAGCCCCAAAATGTCAGATAGTTCCTGAATTCTTCCCTGAGCTGCTCTTCATCTGCACAATCTTCACCAGTGATCTTATCCAGAGCTCTTGAAGGGGACCTGGGTAGAGAAAGGAGGGGAGGGGAAGAGGGCAGTCAGTTCTTTCCACTACATTATGTGTGTATATAGTATATAGCATATAATTCATAGCTAATAATTCTCTCTCTGTTATAAAGACGTTTTCTGAATTACCAATTAGTTCACTCATTCAAAATACATACAGTCAAGGATGACTCCTCATTCAGAATCTCCTTGAATTTCATGACTGACTAACGTGGAAATGGGACTACTACATCATTTCTAGGAACTTCCATTCTATTTGGGGCAGCAGCTCTAGTGGAGGTCCACCTTTCTGGTCTTCCATGTACAGCTAATTAAAATTCTGACTGGGTTTAGGATCTAAGAACCCTGTCCCATTGCATTCTCACATTCTTTCTTCTTTCAATGTCTTCCAAGACCTATTTTAAACTGAAAGTGTTGTGTACTTTTCATGGGGCCTTTTGACCTGTTCCATTAAATCAAAAGGGGGAAGTAGGTCTCAGCCATTCATCTAACAGCCAATCAGTTTAACACTGAGGTCTGGAGAAATCATCCTTGTCCAGTGCCCCTACCAGTAAAGCACTATTTCCAAAGGCTTTCTTTGTCAGTCGGTCCACACAGTTGGTTGATAATCTGAATCCATATGAGTGGGTAATTTTTGAACTAGGCTCCTTGAGGGTACAAGGGAAAGCGTGCAACAGATGTAAGTCTCAAAAAAAAAAAAAAAACTTTTACAAATCTTAGGAGGTTTGTGCAAGAAGCTTGCAATGAGCTGGAAAGAAGTGGAGAGAAATAATATGGGTCTGGACCTTTTCCAGTGTGCTTGGCAGTTCACATGATACCTTGACTTTTCCAAATATTGGAAGGAAAAAGCAGCCAAGGTTTTATGCAAGAATGAAAAGGCCTGAAGCACTTCAATTTCCTGGTGGTTAAACAAAAGAGGACACACACCAAGAAAAGCCACTTTAAGTGTGTGCAGAAGAGCTGGTCAAAAGAGAACAGACATTTACTCAGGAAAAAGAAAATAAGAAAGAAATGAGCTCATTATTTGGGTATAACAGGATTTCCATATATGTGTGTTTGCATAAATTCTCTGGGCTTTTCCCAGTGATGGGGTAACATTGTAAGAGCCACAGTTCCTAAAAAAATTTAACTGAAACTTAGAGTGATGTTAACCATGAGACACAATTATCATATAGGTAAAGCTATTCTTCTTATAAATACAGCACACCTACTTGCTGGATAATATAGTAGTTAGAGCTGGAGAGGTACTGGTTTTATAGTTAATACCTATGGGACCCAGAAAAATGAATCAAGTGATTTCTCCAAAGGCACACTCTCACCTCAGGGGAGCACTGGGCCTGGAGCAGAAGTGACCCAAGGCCCAGCTCCACATGTTGGCAAATCTGCCACCAACAGTTGCTATGAAAATATCCACCAAAAAAGTAAGGCAGAGTGGAGGAGGCATAGAAAAAACTTAACAGTTGATTCCACACTCCACATCTTCTAGGCCATCTTGGAAATAGTCACTGAATTTATTGAAAAATTCCTAGCAAGGTGGGATGCGTTTAAGAATCTTCATCTACAATGCTCTCTTCAGTACGAGCTGAACGATGGCCTGGCAACAGAGCACTGGAAATGCCTCTTGCTGTCCTCTTGCAGTGGAAGAGCACTCACAGGGGAAGGTATACACCTAGAGGGGTAAATTTAGGGCTCTGCCATGGGCCCACTACCTCTCTCATATTCCTAGATACTGAAAATCCCTTACCTTGGGAACTTTTTTTGGGCTCTTTGATAGAATCCCCTTCTGGAAATTTTAAATTGACCACTTTTGGTAACATCTGAGGCATAGTGTCGAGCAGGGAGAGGTATCAGGACACTATGAACAGACAAATGTCCTAATTTTATCTAAGAAGGGACAAGAAGATGGATATAAGAGTTCTAGACTGGTTATATTTGATGTGGATACCTGGAAAGCTATAATGGAATTGTCAATTTATCAATAACTGGGTTACATTCAGAAAGCACAAAGAAGACATCAGACCATATGAATTTATTTAATCTTTGATGGGGTTCTTAGGCATGTAGGTCTGAAGAACATAGGCAGTGAGATTGTGACAAAGGTTTGACTGGGTGGAAAGTAGGGCTGAATGAAAGAACAATCAGAAACATATAGAGCTAATTGGAGAGGAGTAGCCCAAAGAATGTTGACAAGTCAATCAAGGTTAACCTGAGGAAGGCCCATGGGGCTCACCTTGCCATGTTCTCCTTTCAGATGAGACCAAGCTCATGGGGATGGCTGACACTCCAGGGGACAGAATCCACATTCAAAATGATCTCCAGGCCTCGAGTGAAGATTCAAAATCAAATAGATAAAATATATTAGAAATAAACATGAGAAAATGTGAGATTCTGCATTCAGATTTGCACCAACAAATCGCACAATTTCAGTCAGATAACGTCTCTTTGGAGCAATGAGAGGCCTGAGAGTGAGTTGCAATTGCTTCAAAAAGAAAAATGGAGGAGACTTCAGCTTCATGAACAGAAGGATGGAGTCCCCATCAAGGCAGGCAATGGGACAGGTTTCATAGTCCCCAGATGCTCCTGAGCATTGAGTATGGACTGTAAGGAAGGGCATCGGCCACCCTGTCAGTGAGCCCTCTCACACCATCTTCTTCTTGTTCTTCTCATTTTCCTACAAGTCCTACTTCCTTCTGTTGTCCTTTTCTTCTGCCCAGATGTTAGTCAAGCTAGCGGGTGTTATTTACCTTTAATATTGTTTCTCGTATCTTATCTATTAAAAAATAACACCAAAAATGGTGGGGGGGGGGCCTGCAGATGCTGATACTAATTAAACTTAATCACCTCAAGGTATTAGTTCTCTTGGTTTAGGGGTTTAGGGCTGTGGTCTCATGAGACAATCCAGTTAATTGGCATAATATAGTTTTTAAAGTTTATGTTCTGCTTCCCAGTATGTGAGTAGTGTCTGGGATCTTAAAAGCTTATGAGCAGCTATCTAAGAAACAACTATTGGTCTTTATTTGTCTGGAACAAAAGAGAAAAAAGGAAACCCAACAATCAGAAAAGGAACTGGACTACAGGACTAATTTCCTACATAAACCACTGCCTCCTCCACCTTGAGACCAGAAGAACTAGATGGTGCCCAGCTACCACTACCAAACATTCTGATCAGGGACACAATAGATGGATCCTGATAGAAGAGGAGACAAATGTGGAACAGGACTTCAAATTCTTAAAGAATTCAGACTTACTTGACCTATTGAGGCTAGAGTAGTCCCTGAGACTCTGGCCTGAGTTGCTCTTCAAAATTTGAATTGAAACTATTCCCCTGAAGACACCTTTAAACTAAGTAACAGTTTAGCCCAAAGAGCAAAGACTGTTGCCCTTGAGTATTACATTTCTTTTTTAAAAATTATCTAAATAAAACCAAAGGGTCAACAGCTATTGTAAAGCAAAAATGAGAAGATTGAGGGGAAGGGAGTTTAAGTAAGTTGAAGCGAAACACCTAGAACATAAATAATGAGAATGCTGACACAATGTGAAGAATGTAACCAACGCTACTGATCATTATGTCTAGAAACTGTGGAATGGGAGCAGGTATTGATGTGTGTATTTTCAACAAAAGGAAAATTAAGTAAAAAAAGAAATAAATAAGTAACAACCCTCCTCAATTTTGAAGGCCTAGCTCCTGCCTCCTCAGTGTAACTTCCCTCTCCTCACCATAAGAAGTGTCTCTAGGTGCTTATAAACCTAGAGTGCATGCAATTCTTGGGACTCTTACTGGCCTCACCATATGTTTTCTGGGGTGAGAACTGTTGCTACAACTCATGGCATCTTATGAAATTTTTTGGGAAACTGAAGATAGAAACTATATTTTGCACATATGTGTATTATGAGAAAGGAAGGAAGGGAGGGAAAGGAAGGAGGAAGGAAGGAAAGAGAGGAAGGGAAGGGAAAGGACAGAGGAAAATTAGCGGGTGATTGTGGCCAGAGTGGGTGTGCTGCCCTAAGTACCTAACTACAAGGGAGGAGGATTTGTCATTTATACCAAATGCTACACTGTATATGATAATGGTTTGTGAATTATCAGTATGGATTATACCTCAACATAAAGAAAACAAAAATCCTCACAACTAGACCAGTAAGCAACATCATGATAAATGGAGAAAATATTGAAGTTGTCAGGGGTTTCATTTTACTTGGATCCACAATCAACGCCCATGGAAGCAGCAGTCAAGAAATCAAATGACGTATTGCATTCGGCAAATCTGCTGCAAAAGACCTCTTTAAAGTGTCTAGAAGCAAAGACGTCACTTTGAGGAGAAAGATGCGCCTGACCGAAGCCATGGTTTTTTCAATCATATTTGAATTATGGTGTTGTGAATATTGAATATACCATGGACTGCCAGAAGAACAAACAAATCTGTCTTGGAAGAAGTACAGCCAGAATGCTCCTTAGAAGCAAGGATGGCAGTACTTTGTCTCACACACTTTGGACATGTTATCAGGAGGGATCAGTCCCTGGAGAAGGTCATCATACTTGGTAGAGGGTCAGTGAAAAAGAGGAGGATCTGTAACGAGATGGATTGACACAGTGGCGGCAACAATGGGCTCAAGCATAAAAACAATTGTGAGCATGGCACAGGACCAGGCAGTGTTTCATTCTGTTGTACATAAGATCACCGTGAGTCAGAACTGAATCGATGGCACCTAACAACAACAACATATGATAATGGTTTGAAAATTATAAAGCTCTCTATTAGTGTGAAGAGTTAAAACAATCCCCCACAAACCTTGAGATAGTCAAGTTTCGTATTTGTAGACTAACATGTCTCAGTTTATACTGATCAGTTCCTTAAAATAAAAAATCACTGTTGTCACAGCCCCACCTCCCCCACATGCCAGCAGGCATCTAGGGTAATGCAAACAAAGAGAGTTTGCTCACATCCCAGCATCTCAGTACATAGGGGTGGAAAACTAGGCACCGAGTGAAAAAAAAAAAAAGTGTCTCTAAGCCCAAAAGTAATTTATTAAAAGGTCAGATGGATATATAGACATTTTCCCTCTGAGGCTTATGTAGGTAAAACTAGAGGAAAATGAAAGTATAAAATAAATTACATTTCAAGCTAGCAAGTGCTGGCTCAAACACTTACAGAGGTGCCAGCTGCACACTAAACTCAGTGGGCGTCGGCCTCAGGAGAACACAGTGCCAGCTATGTCCCTGAAACATAAAGAAGATGGCTCAGGAGAAGGACTAGCTCTGAAAGCAAGTTTTTGCATTCACAAACCTAACTTGTTTTGGAAGCAAATTTCTACCAGATTTTTTTTTAACTGGATCATTGCCATTTCTATTGCTCATCTCCGACTTTTTAATGAGCCCTCAAGTTTGTCAACCTAGGTACTTTTCAGGAATATGACCTTCATGGCACCTGATGGTGCACTCTATTGGCATATCCCCACTACCTTTTGGAGCCCTAGGATATAGTTACTTACACAAAGACAAAGGCTTTCATCCAAAGATTCCAGTGTTCTAAGTGCAGCGTAGCTGGGCACAGGATCTGCCTCAGCACCCAGTTTCTGATGGAATGAAAAAGTAAATGCTCATGGCTTCCTTGAACTCTCATATAAATACATCAAAGGTTTGGAAAAGACCATGGTGAGCCATGAGAACAAAACTCAGATGTTTATGACACCACCAAACCAAAGATCTGAGGGGAGCTTTCATTTCCAAATTTAGGGTCATTTGACACAAGACTGATGGTGAAACGTGTCCAACTATTCAAAACTAAGATGGTTTAGCTCAAGCAGTGAAGGGCGTCAGCCTGTGAAAACTATGGCAGTTTTTTGGGTTTTTTTTTTAAATCTCATTTAACTCATTGCAAATCTGACCTATTAGGTTCCCGCATAAAGTAGGTTTATAGAGCATCTGGAACTGGCTGGCTCCTTGGGATGTTGCAAAGACAGGTTTGTTGATAGAGAATGTTATGCACTTTTCCCTATTTTCTACTTCAAATTTATTATTTTCTTCTTTTAAAATATTTTTTACAGAGAGTAAAGTTCGTATCAAGCCAAAACCTTAATCTTCATATTTTATTTTCTAACATATTGTAAGTAGACACTTGAAAATAAATGTTGAAGCACTTTTTCTCTTTTAGCTAACCATAACATAAAATGTAAAATAAACTTTTAGAGACATTTATCAATTACAGGGTGTACAAAAATTCTGAAAACACATGAAAATCTTGTTTTTAAACAGCATGTTATTTACATCACAAAAAAAAGACATATTCAATATTTTTTTCTTCAACATTAACACAGCTTTTCAAATGAAGTACGTCTAAATTTTAAGCAATGGGTCATATGTTAACCTAAAAAAGTGACAATAAATACACTACAGAGTGTCCAAATATTCTGGAAACAAGGGGGAAATAATATATTTATTGTACTTTTTTCAGACTAAAAATCAGATGTATTGTTTTAAATTTAGACTTACTTTACCTAAAAAGGTGTCTGGAGGTTAAAGAAAAACATATAAAGTATGTTATTTGAAAATGTAACTAATAATATCCTCTGTTCCAAGGCTTTTTAGACACCTGTATATTATTTTGGCACAGATAGTAAAGCATTTACACACTAATGAATTACATATGGGTTGCAATATTACTGCCCAATACAAGCTAAAGATACTAATGTACATATTGACCTACACAAAGAGGCTGATTAGAGCAAAGGACAGGGCATAGGATTTCTCTGACCTCTCAAGTGAAAAAGTACTTGAATAAAAAATAAGGACTGGGCGTTCTAGGAAGATGGTAGTATAAACAAACCATCATTCTGACCCCCCCCCAACACACACACACACACACACACAACAAGAAATACAACAAGAAAACGGTGCTCAACCTTGAGGGACTCTGAATCAGGGATCAGAGGAAAGCAGCAGGAAACTGCAGACAGGCAAGTATTAACAAATCAACAATCAGTCACATAGGGTAGGAAATTCTCTTCTCCCACCATCCCTGCCCCTCACAAAACCACACAGATCACCAGCTGCTGTGAACTGGGGTAGTGGCCCCAGAACCTCCTTCCCTAACCACAGAAGCCCAAGCTTCTGCCCTGAAATCCATAAGACAACTTCCTCCGGGGTCTGTTTGGAGTATGGCAGCACCTCCCCCACCCAGACACTGCCAGTTGCAAGCCTACTACAAATTGCTACAGAAGGCCCATGCAGTGAAGTCTGCTGTCATGATCAACACTCTACCTGCCTCCCTGCACACCTCATAGCTTAGGCCTCTGAAACCAACAGGACAGACTTCCCAGGGAGTCAGTTCTGGTCTGTCTGCTCCTCCTTTCAGTCAGTGCTATGGGCTGCTAACTGAGGCTGACATGTGCTAAGAAGCAGGCATCTTTAGTGGAGGCTAGGAAGACTCATTAACAACCTGTGATATGCAGATGACACAACTTCACATGCTGAAAGCAAAGAGGACTTGAAGCACTTAATGATGAAGATCAAAGACTACAGCCTTCAGTATGAATTACACCTCAATATAAAGAAAACAAAAATCTTCACAACTGGACCAATAACCAACATCATGATAAATGGAGAAAATATTGAAGTTGTCAAGGATTTCATTTTACCTGGATCCACAATCAACGCCCATGGAAGCAGCAGTCTAGAAATCAAATGATGTATTGCATTGGACAAATTTGCTTCAAAAGACCTCTTTAAAGTGTTGAAAAGCAAAGATATCACTTTAAGGGCTAAGATGCACCTGATCCAAGCCATGGTATTTTCAATCACCTCATACGCATGTGAAACCTGGCCAAAGGAAGACCAAAAAAGAATTGATGCCTTTGAATTATTGTGCTGGCGAAGAATATTGAATATACAATGCACTGCAAGGAGAATGAACAAATCTGTCTTGGAAGAAGTACAGCCAGAGTGCTTCTTGGAAGCAAGGAGGGTGGGACTTTGTCTTATGTACTTTGGACATGTTATCAGGAGGGACCAGTCCCTGGAGAAGGACATCATGCCTGGTAAGGTAGAAGGTCAGTGAAAAAGCAGAAGAACCTCAAACAGATGGATTAACACAGTGGCTGCAAAAATGGGCTCAAACATAGCAACAACTGTAAGGATGTGCAGGACTGGGCAGTGTTCCATTCTGTTGTACACAGGGTCTATATGAGTCGGAACCAACTTGATGGCACCTAGCAACACACCCATAGCCAACATACTCTGGGGGAGCTCTGATAGCAACAAAGAGGACCTCCCCAGGAGTCCATTTTTAGTGTGCCATCACCTCCCCCAGCTGGACACTGTCAGCTGCAAGCCTACTGTGAATTGCCACAGAAAGCCCATGCAGTGAAATCTAATCCCATAGTAAAAATTCTAACAGCCTCCCTGTGCACCCCATAGACAGACTCTCAGAGAGTCAGTTCAGGACTGTGTGCTTCCCCTTTCGATTGGTGCTGAAGACTGCTGACTCAGATTGCTGTGTGCTAAGAAGCAGGCATTTTTAGTGGAGGCTACACCCACAGCCAAAATACTAGAGAGAAAGCTCTGAAAACAATAAGGCAGACCTCCCTGGAACATGACAGCCTCTCCCCACCCAGACTCTGTCACCTGCAAGCCTGCTGTGAATTACTACAGAAGAGTCCTACAGTGCAGTCTGCTCCCATAGTCATTATTCTACCTGCCTCCCTGAGCACCCCATAGCTCTCGCCTCTGAAAACCAATGGAAAAAACCTCCCTGGGGATCAGTTTGGGTCTACCTTCTCCCCCTTACAGTTGGCACTGAGGACTGTTGACTGAAGCTGCTGTATGCTAGGAAGTAGGCATCTTGAGTAGAGGCTACAGCAACAGCTAACATATTATGGGGCAAGCTCTGATAGCAGCAGGGCACATCTCCCTGGGGGTCTGTTCAGAGTGTGACTACCCCTCCCCCAACTGGTAACTGTCAGCTGCTGGACTGACATGAACTCTTACAGAAGGTTCCCTACAGTGGAGTCAGGAGGTAGGTCACCTAAGTGGAGACTGCTCCCCCAACCACCACAGGGCCACTGGGGCTCTGAAACCAACAAGATGGATCTCTCAGAGGTCCTTCTGGGGAGTGCCAACCCCTACTCCTGAAATCGAGGAAAGTCTGCCTGTGCTTCCCCTGAATGCCAGCTCAGATATAAGCAATCCCAACAGAGAAACCTCAGGCAAAACCAGAGGGCAACACCATCCCGAAGGGGGCTGACTAGGTGTGGGTTTTCTGACTAAAAACGTGATTGTAGAAACAGAGAAGGGAAGAGATTAATAGCCAGAGAGAAGGGACTGCATCTTCTGGTGGACAGATTGGTTAGTACACAATATCCTTCTTGAGTGGCAGTGCCTGCTTGTGGACAGACTGACCAGAGCATGTTCTCTGGTGTGTATGGGAGTGATTGAAATTTGAAAATGAGATCTGGAACTTTTTGAATCCCAGTTAAACCAGGGAGAAAGAAGCTATCACAGAGACGGTGAGGAAACAGTCAGCAAAGACTGAAGGCCCTATCAACCTAAGAGTTTCTTACAGAAAGTAGTGTGAGCAAAAAACATCAAACACTGGGGAAGACTGAGAAATTTAACACCCTAGAAAATTTGAATGTCCCAAAAAAAATTGCAAGACACACAAAGAACAGAGAAACAACGACCCATCCAAATGAACATGACAAAGGGAGTGAAAGCACATCTATGGATAACCAAATACGAAAAAAAAAAGGTGAATATATAACATTAAACATAATTAAAGAACTAGGGGGAAACATAGAAAAGAGTTAAGAGAAATAAAGAAAACAATGCAATAATGAAATGAGGATCTAAAAACAGAGATATTACAACTTAAAGGGACAATAACTGAAATGAGAAACACAATAGAATGACTTACCAACAGATTTAATCAGGCAGAAGAAAGAATCAGCAAATTAGAGGATAAGACAGTTAAAATTACAGATGCTGAAGAGCAACAAGAACGGAGGCTGAAGAAGGCTGAGCACAACTGAATGGAATTATGGGACAACAATAAGAGTCGTAACATATGTATCATGGGAATTTCAGAGAAGATGGGAGAAAGGGACAAAATAATATTTGAAGAAATAACGACAGTAAATGTCCCCAATCTAACAAAGGATATGTATCTACAAATCCAAGAAGCTCAAAGAACCCCAAGCAAGATAAACCCAAAGAGATCTACACCAAGACACATCATAATTAGGCTCTCAAAAATTAAAGATAAAGAGAGAATCCTGAAAGCAGTGAGAGAAAGAAGCAAACACTCACATGCAAAGGATCCCCAATAAGATTAAGTGCTGATTTTTCCTAAGAAATATTGGCAGCCAGAAGGCAATGGAATGATATATTCAAAGTGCTGAAAGAAAAAAACTGTCAACCAAGAGTACTATACCCACTGAAACTATCCTTCGGGAATTAGGATGAAATGAAAACACTCCCAGACAAGCAGAAGGTGAGAGAGTTCGTATCTACCAGACTGGCCCTTTGAAAAATATTAATGAGAGTTCTGTAGATAGAAGAGAAAAGACACTAGAAAGTAATTCAAATCTATACATAAAATGATCCCTATTAAAGTGAAATGCATAGACAAGTATATGGGCTAGCAATAAGGTATTTATCCTTGATACTCTAAATGTTTTGTCCTTCATGTTTTTTAATAACAAAAGCATAAAAGACAAGGATAAAATTACATTATAGGGCACATGAAATATAAAGACCTAATTAGTGATAAAGACAACAAAAGGGGGGAGAGGAATGGTATACATATACTATTTCTTGTATGTTACTGAAGTTAAGTTGGTACCAACTTAAAATAGAATGTTATAAATACAAGCTCTTAAATGTAATATTCATGGTAAGCACTAAGAAAATATATTTAAAAACACACAAAAAGAAAGAAGGCAATCACAAAGTCTCACTACAATAAATGAACAAAACACAAAAGCAAACAGTACTAAAGGTCGGAAACAAAGAAGGTTTAAGATATGCAAAAAACAAATAGCATAATGGGAGAAGTCACTTTTTATCAGTAATTACAGTGAATGTAAATGCACCAAATGCTCCAATCAAAAGGCAGAGAGTGTCAGAATGTATAAAAAATATAAAAAACATGATCTAGGCCAGGATTCAAGATGATGGCATAGTCAGATGCACCATTCCATCCCTTTAAAGCAAAGACTCAAGAAACAAAGTGAAACAGATACAAATGACATCCCTGGAACCCTGAACATCAAATAAAAGGATATAGAAATAGATCAAACACCAATTGGAAAGAGAAACTGAATGACAGCTGTGAACAGGGAGAGATACGGAGTGAAGGTCCCTTCCAGACAGCCCAGCACAGCAGGGCCATTTTGAGACAAAGCCAGCAGCAACACTGGGTGAGGCACACAAGAATACATCACGGAACTTCCAATAGAAGACAGAGAAACTGTGTCTACATACCCAGAGTGAAGCAAGGTGAGCAAGGCATGAACTGGAACTAAGGAGGGAAAGTACAGAAAAGAGGACAAGAGCTTCTGGGATTCCGGTGTACACAGAGCAGGAAGGGACTCAGGACCCAGAAACAGGGCAACTCTCCAATGGCAGTACCAGACTGGTAGGGTAGGTGGCAAGCACTGAGCTATAGACAAATACCTCCTTTTTTTCCCCCTTTTTCTTTCTATCTCTCCCCACTCCCCAGCCATCACCCCCTGCCCCCCAAAAGGAGAAGCTGCACAACCTGGCCACACTGCCTACCCCTCACCCATGAGAGAGAGTCCCTACATTATCCCTGGTTACCCGCCCCATCCCTCCAGCACTGGAGAAAGTACCTGTATGCCCTCAGGCACCCGCCCTGCCATTCCACCACAGGAGAGAGAACCTACACTCCTCCCAGCCATCTGCCCTGCCCCCAGTGCTCCCCTCAGCTGCCTAGCCCTGCTCCTACCCCACAGAAGACAGCACCTGCATTCCTTCAGACCACCAGCCCCACCCCTCCCTCAAGAGACACATGACAAGTACTCTTCCTGACCAACTTACCCTTCCCCATTGGAAAGAGCACCAGCACTCCTCCTGGCCACTAATCCCCTACCTACCCCACAGGAAAGAGCACCTGTGTTCCAGCCAGCAGCTGGCACCACCCTCCATCACCAGTGTGGCAGCACTCCCCAAGGAAAACCACCTCACCCCTCCCCCACCAGAGAGAGTGCCTGTGTGACCCCCAGCAACACGTCCACCACTATCCCATTGAAGACACCACCTGCACACCACTCAGATGACTACCTCTCCCATCCCCCACCAGGAAGAGTGTATGCATGCTGCCTGGCCAACTGCCTCATGTCTCCTAGTAGAGGAGTGCCTCCACAACCCCTGGACACCTGCCCCACTACTTGCATGTCACTTGCCATCCCGATGAGTGACTGTGAGCATTCCTGTATCACCAGATAGACCCTGCCCAGTATGCCCTAAGCCATCTGACATGTACAGTGAATAGCTATAAGTACTCGTCCTGCCCACTGTTGTCATGTCCAACTAGGGGCAGGAAGTGAATGCCCCTGTGCCACTAGACGAGTGATCACCAAAACGCATCAAATCCACTAGCACTGATAAATCAAACAAAATAAAACAAAGCATAAATAAATAAAATAACACCTTAATGTGTCCGAGATAGCAGACTACATCAAATCATATAAAGAAACAAGACAAGATGGCTCAAACAAATGACAAAAATAAAGGGGCAGAAAATCATCCTGAGAAAGAGATGTTAATGGAACTGCCTGATAAGGAATTCAAAAGGCTTATATATATAGTCCTCAAAGAGAAGAAGGAAAACGAAGAAAAAACCCTGTAAGAACTCAGGAAAACAATACAAGAACAAAATGATAAATTAAATAGACAATTAGAAATCATACAAAAACGGCAACTAGAAATCCAAAAGATTAACAATAAAATATCAGAATTAGATAACTCAATGGAATGACATAGAAGTAGAATTCAAACAAAGGAAGAAAGAATTATGAAAATAAAGGACAAACCCCTTGACACCAGTTCATTTGAGGAACAATCAGAAAAAAAGAATGAAAAAAAGTGAAGATAGCCTAACAGTTACGTGGTACACTATGAAGAGGAATAATTTATGCATGATGGGAATCCCAGAACAAGAGGTTGTTGTTGTTAGGTGCCCTCAAGTTGGTCCCGATTCATACTGACCCCATGTACTACACAATGAAACACTGCCCTGTCCTGCACAATCCTCGCAGTTGTTGTTAAGCTTGATCTCATTGTTGAAGCCACTGTGTCAGTCCATCTCATTGAGGGTATTCCTCTTTTTTCCTGATGCTCTACTTTACCAAGCATGACGTCATTCTCCAGGGACTGATTCCTCCTTATAACATGTCCAAGCCATGTGAGACACGTAGTCTTGCTATACTAGCTTCTAAGGAGCATTCTGGTCATACTTCTTCCAAGATAGATTTGTTCATTCTTTAAGCAGTCCATGGTATTTTTAATTTTCTTCTCCAACACAATTCAAAGTCGTCAGTTCTTCTTTGGGCTTCCTTGTTCATCATCCAGCTTTCACATGCATATGAAGTGATTGAAAACAACAAGGGATACTCAGAATCACCACACCATCCCGCTGCAGCAAAGATCAGAAAAACTAATTCAGAGTCACACGTCAATCCTGAAACCCTAAGCATCAAACGAAGAGATAAAGAATTCAGCCAAGCACCAAATGGAATCAGAAACTGACTGAGAACAGAGTGAGGACAGATACATGCAGAGGTCCCCTATCAGCTACCGCAGCATGGATCCGCCATCTTGGACTCCTATCAGAGATCAGCGAACAGGGGGTATGAGAAAGCAGCTTCACAGAGCTTCCAGCAGGAGACAGAACAACCGGTAACCAGAGATATAGGCTTTCCCACCCCCCACCGTGCTTCACCCCTACTTAGCCTCCTCTGCTTCCTGCAGCCACAGTCTCTTGGCCAGGATGCACCAGCTGCACCCCAGTGTCACTTGGATTCCACTCACCCACACTGGCCGGCTCCCTGAGTGCCATTTGCTGGCTGCTGATGTTGCTTTTCTCTGCTTCTTTAGATTTCTTCCTTACCTCTCACCACCTCCCCCTCCTTTCTCTCAAATACCTGGCTCCATGTGCGATCTTTGCTTCTATCTGAAAGGCTGCGAAACACCCCTTGACTGTGAAACTGCTTCCCAGCCATGCTGCCACACTGGTGGGACCCCCAGAGCTTTTTTGTTTGTTTGTTCTGATTTGTTCTGTTTTGATTTGTTTGTTTGTTTTCTTTTTCTTTTCTCAGCTTGGGATACCCTTGTAGCTGGGCAGTACCACACGGCATGGAAGCTACTCTCTTACTCTGTTCAGACGCACAGGGACATCCCTGGGGGCATTTCTTTTTTTTTTTTTTTTTTTCCTTGCTTTTTTTTGTTTTTGGTTTCTTTTGTTTTCTTCTCTCTCTTATTCCCTTTTTGTTTTTCTTCATTTCCAGTTTCTCGATTTATTTATTTTTTTCTTTTACCCTTTTTCTTTTTTTCATTTTTGTTTTTCCTCATTTCTCAGTCTCTCATCTCTCCACTCCAACAGCAAGATCCATTAGCACTCTTTTTTGTTTGTGTGTATGTTTTTGGCTCCTGTTCCTCTCTCCTCTCTCTCATCTTTCCCATACCCATCTTAGCTCCACACATCACAATCTACCCCCTCCTTCTTGCCTGCCTGCACCATGTGCTGAACATCACACTCCCAAGTGGCACAGACACGGCCTACTGGAACCTGGCCTGCACTGATTCCCAGTCCTCACTGTCAATCCTGGTACGTGCCACAAACAACCAATCCCAGCAACTCCCCTTCAGCTGTACCTGCCCAGTTGTACCTACCTGAGTCACTGACCTTGCCCATTGGAGAAGGAGGTGAAAAGTATCGTGCCCACAGATGAGCAAACAAAAAAGAACGTACAGCCCACCTGCTCAGACATGACCAAATAAAACAAAAAAGCAGGACTAAACAAACAAATCTACAATGAATAAACTAGGAAAATAACTGAATGCCCTGAAGACAGCAGACAATATCAAAACATTTACAAAAACAGGACAGGATGGTTCCAGTAGGCTTCCAAAATAAAACACCAGATGATCTTCCAGCAGAAGAAAAGGCACTAGTCCTAACTGATAGGGAATTCAAATCTCTAATATTCAGAATTATCAAAGAGTCGAAGAAAAATCAGACACAAATGAGGAAAAAAAATAGACAAATTCATTGAAAATACAGACAAAAAAATGGAAGAATTCAACAAAATAATACAGGAACAAAATGCCAAAATAAATTCACAGTTGGAAATCCAAAAGATAAACAACAAGATTTCAGAAATGGACAGTGTCATAGAAGGGCTGAGGAGCAGGTTTGAAACGATGGAAGATAGGATCAGCGAAATTGAAGACAAACACTTGGATACAACTCTGTTTGAGGAAAAATCAGAAAAAAGAAAGAAGAAAAATGAAGAAACACTGCAAATTATGTGGGATACATTCAAAAGCAAAAATCTGCAAGTGATCAGAGTTCCAGAAGACAGGGAGAAAACAGAAAACACAGAGAGGATTATTGGAGAATTGCTGACAGAAAACTTCCCCAATATCATGAAAGATGAAAAGCTGACCATTCAAGAGGCTCAACGAACCCTATATAGGATAAACCTTGAAAGAAAATCATCAAGGCATATCGTAATCATACTCGCTAAAACCAAAGACAAACGAAGAATCCTGAGAGCAGCTCGAGAAAAACAAAAAGTCACATACAGAGGAGAAACAATACGACAAAGCTCAGATTATTCGGCAGAAACCATGCAGGCAAGAAGGCAATGGGATGACATATATAAAACCTTGAAAGAAAAAGATTGACAACCAAGAATATTATATTCTGCAATACTCTTGTTCATATATGATAGTGAGACTAGGTCATTTCCAGATAAACAGAAATTAAGGGATTTTGTAAAAACCAAACCAAATTTACAAGACTTATTAAAGGGAGACCTTCGATCTTGGTACAAACATCAGACCACAGGCTGAATATAGGACACAGGATTGTACTAGCCAGATACCAACCTAGGAAATGAACTCTTAAGGATTATCCAAAACCAAAAGAATCACAACAGGGAACCAGAGAGGTTAATCTGTAAATGACAACAGCATCAGAACAATAAAAGAGGGAATAAACGGTAAAGGCATAGAATCTTCTAATGGAGAGGAAGGCAAGGTGATATCAAGTAATAATAGACTGGTTCAAATCTAGGAAGATAAGGGTAAATTCCAAGGTAACCACAAAGAAAGTTAACAAACCTACTCAGCAAAATAAAGAAAAACATAAAGTCTCAGTAAAAACAAAACCTACAAAAACAAAAGAAATGAAAAAAAATCCACAAACAAAACGAACTCAGCA
>NW_004444134.1:1046823-1058253 GCF_000243295.1 Trichechus manatus latirostris | reverse complement strand
CAGACTGAGTCCAATACAGCTAGATGGTGCCCGGCTACCACCACTGACTGCTCTGACCGGGTTCACAACAGAGGGTTCTGGACAGAGCTGGAGAAGTATGTAGAAAAAAATTCTAACACACAAAAAAAGACCAGATTTACTGGCCTGAAAGAGACTGGAGAAACCCTGAGAGTATGGCCCCTGGACACCTTTTAGCTCAGTGGTGAAGTCACTTCCGAGGTTCACCATTCAGCCAGGGATTGGACAGCCCCATAAAACAAACCAGGACTAATGAGGCACAGCAGTCCAGGGACAAGGACTAGAAGGCAGAAGAGGACAGGAAAGCTGGTGATAGGGAACCCAAGGTTGAGTAAGGACAGTGTTGACATGTAGTGGGGTTGTTAACCATTTTCATAAGGCAACAGGTGTACTAACTGTTTAATGAGAAACTATTCTGTTCTGTAAACCTTCATCTAAAGTGAGAATAACAGCATAACTGGAAGAATGTAATCGATGTCACTGAATTGTGCACGTAGAAATTTTTGAAATGGTGTATCTTTGGCTATGTATATTTTCACCAAAAGAAAAAAAAGGTCGAGAAGGGAGAGTGTTGACATGTTTTGGGTTGTTAACCAATGTCATAAAACAATATGTATACTGACTGTTGGATGAGAAACTATTTGTTCTGTAAACCTTCACCTAAAGTATAATTTAAAAAAAAAATCCTCATGAAAAGCCAGTAAGCCGCCATCTAAGATACTCCACTGGTCTCATCCCTTCAGGAGCAAGAGAGAATGAAGAGAACAGGATACAAGGAAAATATTAGTCCAAAGGACTAATGGACCACAGCTACCACGGCCTCCACCAGACTGAGTCCAGTACAGCTAGATAGTGCCTGGCTACCACCACTGACTACTCTAACCGGGATCACAATAGAGGATCCTGGACAGAGCTGGAAAAGGATGTAGAACAAAATTCTAACTCACAAAAAAAAAAAGACCAGATTTACTGGTCTTACAGACTGGAGAAACCCCTAGAGTATGACTCCCGGACACCCTTTTAGCTCAGTGGTGAAGTCACTCTCAATGTTCACCTTTCAGCCAGGGATTGGACAGCTTCATAAAACAAAACGGGACTAATGAGGCACAGCTGTCCAGGGACAAGGACTAGAAGGCAAGAGTGGACAGGAAAGTTGCTATACAGAACCCAAGGTTGAGAAGGGTAGTGCAAAAGAAAAGAATTATCTATGTGAGATCAAACTGACAACAGCAACTTAAAAGGTTTGATGGGGAGCCTAGGGGTCAGTGAGTTGAAGATAATGGTGATGGAATAATTTGAAAAAGGATACTGAAAATAGCGGCACAACTGGAAGAATGTAATCCATGTCACTGAATTGTGCATGTAGAAACTTTTGAAATGGTGTAACTTTGGCTATGTATATTTTCACTGCTCCAAGGTCAAGAAGGGAGAGTGTTGACATGTCATGGGGTTGTTAACCAATGTCATAAAACAATATGTGTACTGACTGTTTAATGAGAAACTATTTGTTCTGTAAACCTTCATCTAAAGTACAATAAAAAAATTTTAAAAATAAAATGCACTACAGAATCCTAAAAAAAAAAAAAAAATACAACAAGAGATGACAAAAAAAAGCACAGAGAGAATTTTTTTAAAACTTCCACAATATAATGAAAGATGAGAAGATTTCCATCCAAGAAGAACAACAAACCCCATACAGGACAGACCCCAAAAGAAAGACATCAAGACATTTCATAATCAAACTTTCCAAGTCCAAAGATAAAGAGAGAATTCTGAGAGCAGCTCAGGAAAAATGAAACATCAACTACAAGGGGAATCCAATAAAGATTTGATTTCTCATCAGAGACCATGCAGGCAAGAATGCAATGGGATGACATACATAAAATCCTGAAAGAAAAGAATTGCCAACAAAGAATCATATTCCCAGCAAAGTTGTCTCTAAAATAAAATGGCAAAATCAGGACATTGCTAGGTTAAAAAATTAAGAGAATTTGTAAAACCAGACCATCCTTACAATAAATATTGAAAGAAGTCCTTTGGATAGAGAACTAACAACAACAGACAACAACCTAAGAGTAAACCACATGATGGCATCACCAAGATGCCAACCCAGTTACAGAAATTTCAAAAGTTAAATAAAGTTATAGAGCTGAAAATAGAGAACCAGAGATGTCAATCTGAAATCGACTACAACTTCAGAATTAAAAGGAGGGATGAATGGTGTAGTTACAGAACTTCCCTATGAAGAGGAAGTCAAAGAGACATCTAAAAATAATAGACTATTTTAAATATAGGATGATAAAGGTAAACCTCACAGTAACCCCAAAGAAAATTAACCAACCTACCCACCAAAATAAAGAAGAAAATAAAAAAGCCTCAGTAAACACAAAATCAACAAAAATGAAAGAAAAGACAATCCATGAACAAAAAGAACTCAGCACAGAAAATTAAGAACAACAAAGAAGCTGTCAACACCACAAGAAAAAGCATAACAAAATTACAGCAGTAAATTCACATCTATCAATAACCACACTGAATGTAAATAGATTAAATGCACCAGTCAAATGACAGAGAGTGGTAGAATGGTTAAAAAACAAGAGACACATCTTAAACACAAAGACATAAAGAAGTTAAAAATCAAAGGATGGAAAAAATATATCAAGCAAGTAGTAACCAAAAAAAAAGCAGGAGTGGCAATATTAATTGCTGATAAAATAGACTTTATATCAAATTTCAATCATAAGAGACAGGAAGGACATTATACCATGATTAAGGGATCAATCCAAGAGGACATAACCATAATAAATATCTAAACACCCAAAGACAGTGCTCCAATATACATAAAATAAACTCTAACAGAAATGAAAAGAGAAATAGTTCCACAGTAATAGTAGACTTTAACACAATAGTTTCAACAATGGACAGAACAACTGGAAAGAAACTCAAAAAATACACAACAGGTCTAAATAACACCATCAACCAACTTGACCTCATAGACATATACATAGCACTCCACCCAACAGCAGTACAGTACGCATTCTTCTCCAGTGCACATGAATCATTCTCTAGCATAGACTATATCCTAGGCCACAAAGCAAGCTCAATATATTCAAAAATAACAAAATAATACAAAGCATCTTCTCAGATCGCAATGCTATAAAATTTCCAGGAAGAACGGGGGGAAAATCGAATACTTAGAAACTGAAAAACGTCATGCTTAAAAACCACTGGGTAATAGAAGAAACTAAAAATGAAATTTAAAAATTCCTAGAATCAAACAAGAATGAAAATACGACATACCATACCTTTGGGACACAGCAAAAGCAGTGCTCACAGGTCAATTTATAGCAATAACTCACACATCACAAAAGCATAAAGGGCCAAAATCAATACCTTAACCCTACAACTCAAACAAATAGAAAAAGAGCAGCAAAAGAAGTCCACAGATGCCAGAAGAAAGGAAATAATATACTTAGCTTAGTTATCTAGTGCTGCTATAACAGAAATACCACAAGTGGAAGACTTTAACAAACAGAAATTTATTCTCACAGACTAGGAAGTTAGAAGTCAGAATTCAGGACACCAGCTCCAGGGGAAGGCTTTCTGTCTCCTTTGCCTTTGGGGGAAGATCCTTGTCATCAATCTTCCCCTGTGTCTAGGAGTTTCTCAGCCCAGGGACCCCGGGTCCAAAGGATGCACTCTGCTCCTGCCTCTTCTTTCTTGATGGTAGGAGGTTCCTCTCCTCTCTGCTCGTTTCTCTCTTTTATATCTCAAAAGAGATTGACTCAAGATGCAATATAATCCTGTAGATTGTGTCCTGCCTCATGAACATCATAGAGGTTAGGATTTACAACACATAGGATAATTACATCAGATCATGATATCAGGACAACCACACAATACTGGGAATCATGGACTAGCCAAGTTGACACACATTTTGGTGGAACATAATTCAATCCAAAATCAAAGATTAGAGCAAAAATAAACCAAACATAAAAACAATTGAAACAATCAACAAGACTAGAAGCTGGTTGTTTGAAAGGATCAGTAAAATCGACAAACCACTGGCCAAACTGATAAAAAAAGAGAAGATTAAAATCATTCAAATAAGAAATGATATGCATGACATCACAACAGAACCAACTGAAATAAAATGATCATAACAGAATACTCCAAAAAAAATCCTCCAACAAATTTGAAAACCTAGAGGAAATAAGCAAATTCCTAGAAACACACTACCTACCTAAACTAACACAAAATGAGGTAGAAAATCTGAACAGACTCATAACAATAGAAGAAACTAATGAAGTCATAAAGGAACTACCAGCAAAAAAAAAAAAAAAAAAAAGCCCAGACCCGGACGATTTCACTGGAGAATTCTATGAAATATTCAGAGAAAAGTTGACACCAACACAACTCAAACTATTCCAGAACATGGAAAAAGGAGAAATACTCCTGAGTTCCTTCTATGAAGATAGCATAACCCTGATACCAAAGTAAGGCAAAAACACTGCTAAAAAAGGAAACTATAAACCAATATCCTTCATGAACACTGATGCAAAAATTCTCAACAAAATTCAGCCAATAGAATACAACAGAATATGAGAAAAATAATGCATCATGACCAAATGGGATTCATACCAGGTATGCAAGGATGGTTCAACATTAGAAAATCAACCAATGTAATCCACCACATAAATAAAACAAAGAACAAGAATCACATGATCATCTCAATCGATGCAGAAAAGACATTGGATAAAGTCCAAGACCCATTTCTGATGAAAAAACTCTCACCAAATGAGAATAGAAAGGAAATTCCTCGACATATTTAAGGGCATATACAGAAAACCAACAGCTACCATTATTCTCAATGGAAAGAGACTTAAAGCATTCCCCCTGAGCATGGGAACCAGACAAGGATGTCCTTTCTCACCATTCTTATTCAACATTGTACTGGAAGTCCTACCCAGAGCAAAAAGACAAGAAAGGTAAGAAAAGGGCATCCAAATTGGTAAGGAAGAAGTAAAACTATCCCTGTTCACAGATGATATGATCCTATACATAGAAAATCCCAGAGAATCCGCAAGAAAGCTACTGGAACTAATAGAAGAATTCAGCAAAGTGGCAGGGTACAAGATCAACATATAAAAATCAGTCAAATTAAACTAACAATAAGAACTGCAAAAAGGAAATCATAAAACAATACCATTTACAATAGCCCCCCCAAAAGATAAAATCCTTAGGAAAAACCTAACTAGTGATGTAAAAGACTTATACAAATAAAACTACAAAACATTACTACAAGAAGCCAAAAGAGACCTTCATAAATGGAAAAAATTTGCCATGCTCATGGATGGGAAGACTTAGCATTGTGAAAATGTCAATACTACTCAAAGTGATTTATAGATACAATGCAATCCTGATCCAAATTCCAACAACATTCTTTAACTAGATGGAAAAGCTAATCATCAACTTTATACGGAAAGGAAAGGACCCTCAGATAAGTAAAACTCTACTGAAAAAGAAGAACATAGTAGGAGGTCACACACTACACAATCTCAGAACCTACTATACAGCTACAGTAGTCAAAACACCCTGTTACTGGTACAATGACAGACACATAGACCAATGTAACAGAACTGAGAACCCAGAAATAAATCCATCCACGTATGGACACCTGATCTTCGACAAAGGGTCAAAGTCCATTAAATGGGGAAGAAATACCCTCTTCAACAAATGGTGCTGGCAAAACTGGACATCCATTTGCAGAAAAATGAAACAGGATCCATACCTCACACCTTGCACAAAAACTAACTCAAAATGGATCAAAGACCTAAATGTAAAACCTAAAACTATAAAGATCATGAAAGAAAACTGGGACAACAGTAGGGGCCCTAAGTTACGGCATAAATAGAGTGTCAAGCATAGCTGAAAATGTACAAACTCCAGAAGATAAACTATATAATATTATTCACAATAGCAAAATGATAGAAACAACCGAAGTGCCCATCAACAGATAAATGGATAAACAAATTATGATACGTATACACAATGGAATACTATGCAACAGTTAAGAACAATGATGAATCTGCAAAACATGTCACAACGTGGATAAATCTGGAGGGCATTATGCTGAGTGAAATAAGTCAATCACTAAAGAACAAATATCGCATGACACCACTATTATAAAAACTTAAGGAAAGGTTTACACACAGAAAGAAACAATCTTTTATGGTTATGCGGGAGGGGAACAGAAGGGAGGGAAAATCACTAACTAGATAGTAGACAAGTGTTAACTTTGGCGAAGGGAAAGACTATGCACAATATAGGGAAGTCAGCACAACTTGACCCAGCAAAGGAAGGCACTTAGAGGAACACAAGGAAAAAAAAAAGGGCAACCACAGTAAATACTGTAGCATGTACAACCCTTCAACAACTGTAAAAAACAATAATTTATAAGCAGATACATAGGCAGATACATATGCTGAATAAAGGAAGAAGGGTGTATATAAGTATACCCACATACATACATAGGTTAGGCCGTGGATATTTTTACATACATATTTGTACGTGGAACATGTATATTCATATATATAATAAAATACAAAGGGGGTACAGTAATAGAAGCTTTCTAGACACATCCAAACACCTTCAGGGACTGAGTTACTGGGGCTGAGGGATGAGGACCATGGTCTCAGGGGACATCTACTTCAACTGGCATAACATATTTCTAAAGAAAATGTTCTACATCCTACTTTGGTTAGTAGCATCTGGAGTCTTAAAAGCTTGCAAGTGGCCATCTAAGATACATCATCTGGTCACCTTTCATCTGGAGCAAAGGAGAATGAAGAAAACAAAAGGCAAAGAAAATATTAGTCCAAAGGACTAATGAACCACATGAACCACAGCCTCCAACAGCCTGAGCCCCAAAGAAATAGATGGTTCTCGGCTACCACCACCGACCTCTTTGACTGGGATCACAATAGAGGGTCCAGGACAGAGCAGGAGAAAAATGCACAAAATTTAAATTCACAAAAAAAAGAGGAGACTTACTGGTCTGACAGAGACTGGAGGAACACCTGAGAATACGGCCCCTGGACACCATTCTAACTCAGAACTGGAGCCACTCCCGAAAATCACCTTTCAGCCGAAGATTGCACAGGCCTATAAAACAAACAACAACACACATGAGGAAAGTGCTTCATAGATTAAGCAAGTATATGAGGCCAAATTGGCAACACCTGCCCAAAAGCAAAGACAAAATGGCAGGAAGGGACAGGAAAACTGGAAGAATGGCAACAGAGAACTTGGGGTGGAAAAGGGGAGAGTGTTGACACATTGTGGGATTGCAATCAATATCCTGAAAAAATTTGGGTATAAATTTTTTAATGAGGAGCTGATTTTCTCTGTAAACTTACACCTAAAACACAATAAAAAAAAAAACTTTATCCAACTATATGCTGTTTACAAGAGACAAACCTGAGACCCAAGGACACGAATAGATTGAAAGAGAAGGGATAAAAAAAAATATTCCATGCAAATAGTAACCAAAAGAGAACTTGAGTGGCAATCTTCATATCAGACAAAGTAGATATCTGTCAAAAGAGATAAAGATGGACATTACATAGTGATAAAAAGGTCAATTCACCAAGAAGATTTAACAAGCATAAATATATATGCACCCAACATCGGGACACCTAAATATATAAAGTGAGCACTGATAGAATTGAAGGGAGAAATAGTACCACAATAATAGTTGAAGACTTCAATACACCACGTGGAATATTGGACAGAACATCTAGAGAGAAGATCAACAAGGAAACAGAGGACTTGAATGACACTATAAGCCAACTAGAGTTAACAGAAATATATAGAACACTCTACCCAAAAACAGCACAATGTACAATCTACTCCACTGTCCATGGATTATTCTCCAGGAGAGACCACATGTTAAGTCTTGGTAGATGCAAAAAGACAGAAATCATCCAAGTATTTTCTCTGACCAAAATATAGCGAAGCTAGAAATTAATCACAAGAAAAAAAACATGGAAAATACAAAAACCTATGGAAATTAAACAACACAGTATTAAACTTGAATGGGTCAAGAAAAAAAAAACAAAAGAGAAATTACAAATTTCTAAAAATCAAATGAAAATGAAAGCACAACACACCAAAACTTATGGGATACAGCGAAGGCAGTACTCAGAGGGAAACTTAAAAATATAAAAGCCTACCTAAAAAAAGAAGAAAGATCTCTAATTAACGGTCTAATTCAACAACTCCAGTAACTAGAAAGAGAAGAGCAAACTAAGTCCACACCTACCAGAAGAAAGGAAACAAAAAAGATCAGAGCAGAAATAAATAAAATAAAAAACAGAAGAACAATAGAGAAAATCAATAAAACCAGAAGTTGCTTCTTTGAAAAGATCAATAAATTGACAAATCTTTATCTACACTTACAAAGAAAAGATTCAAATAATCAAAATAAAATTGAAAGAAAGGACATTACAATAACCCAATAGAAATAAAGAGAATTATGACAGAATATTATGAACAACTGTATGGCAACAAAGTACATAACCTAGATGAAATGGGTAAATTCTTAGAAGCACACAGCCTACACAACTGACACAAGAGGAAATAGATAGTCACAACAAACCCATAACAAGTTATCAAATCAGTGATCAAAAACCTCCCAACAAAAAAAACTCCTGGTCCAGGTGGCTTCACCAGGGAATTCTACTAAACATGTAGAGAAGAATTGGCACTGATACTATTTAAACTCTTCTAAAAGATAGAGAAGGAAGGAACACTCCCTAATTCATTCTGTGAAGCAAGCATAACCCTGATACCCAAACTGGACAAAGACACAAGAAAAGAAAACTACAGGCCAATATCGCTTATGAATATAAATACAAAAATCACAAACAGGAACTTCCAGCAAGATGGTGCTCTAGGCAGAAGCACCATGCCGTCTCTCCACAGAAAAGATCCAAAAAACTAGGCCAAACAGAGAAAACAGCAACCCTGAAACCCTAAACATCAAAAGAAGAGATAAAGAACTCAGCCAGGCACCAAACGCAATAAGAAACTGACAGAGAAGAGAGAGTCAGGAGAGATATATGCAGAGATCCCCTATCAGCAAAGACGGTGTGGATCCACCATCTTGGACTCCTATCAGAGACCAGCAAATAGGGGGTATGAGAAAGCAGCTTCATGGAGCTTTGAGCAGGAGAGAGAACAACTGATAATTGGTGATATACGCTTTCCCACCTCCCACCCTTCTTCACCCCCACTCAGCCTCCTCTGCTTCCCACTGCCACAGTCTCTTGTCCAGGAAGCACCGGCTGCTTGGATTCTACCCGCCCACAGTGGCTGACTCCCTGAGTGCCATTTGTTGGCTGCTGGTGTTGCTTTTTTCTGCTTCTTTTGATTTCTTCCTTACCTCTCACCACTTCCCCCTCTTTATGGTTAAATACCTGGCTCCGTGCACCATCTTTTCTTCTTCCCAAGGGGCTGTGGAGCTCCATTCAAGTGTGCAATTGCTTCCTGGTCTGGGCTGCCATGCTGATGGAATCCCAGGGCTTTTGTTTGTTTTCAATTGTTTGTTTCCTTCCTTATCCTTTTCTCGAGTTGGGAGCCTGTTCTGGGTAGGCAGTGTTATGCAGCTTGGGACCTACCCCCTCAGCTTGCGCAGACACACAGAGGGATCCCTGAGAGCATTTCTTTTTTTGTTGGTTTTTTTTTTTTTTTAATTTTTTGGGGGGGCTTTTCTTCTTCTTTTTTTTAAATTTGTTTCATTTTCTTTTCCATCTTTTTTCCTTTTGGTCTTTCTTCATTACTCAGTTTATCGTCCCTCTTTACCTTGGTTCTCTTCCTGTCCCCTGAACACCTGGCACTGAATACGTCTATGCCTTCTAGCCAGGCTGTACTACAACACCTGGGAACAACTTCCCCAGACATCATAGCCACACCGGTGTGATCCCTGGGAGATTTGCTGTTCTTTATTTTTCCTAATTTTTATTTATTCAATCTTTTCATTTCTTTTTTTTTCTTCTTCCCCTTTTTGTTTTTCTTCATTTCATAGTCTCTCATCTCTCCACTCCAACAGCAAGCTCCCCTAACACTCTTTTTTGTTTGTATGTTTTTCCCTTTTGTTCCTCTCTCCTCTCTCCCATACCCATCTTAGCTCCACACATCATAATCTCCCCCGATCAACCTGCCTACCTGCACCGTGTGCTTAACATCACATCACCAAGCAGCACAGGCACGACCTACCAGAACCTGCCCTGCACTGATAACTGACCCACCTTGGTGGCTGTAGTAAGTGCCACAAACAACCCATCCCACAACTCCTCTTCAGCTAGACCTGCCCTGCTGTACCATATCGGAGCAACTGACCCTGACAACTGGAGAAGGAAGCAAAAAGTATCATGCTCACAGATGAGCAAACAACAATGAACACACAGTGCCTGCTCAGACATAGCCAAACAGAAAAAAAGGACAAAAAAAAAAATCTACAATCAATAAACGAGAAAAATAACTGTTGAATGCCCCGAAGACTGCAGACAATATCAAAACATTTACAAAAACAGGACAGGATGGTTCCAGTAGGTGTCCAAAATAAAACACCAGATAACTTTCCAGTGGAAAAAAAGGCACTGGAACTACCTGATAGGGAATTCAAATCTCTAATACTCACAATTATCCAAGAGTTGAAGCAAAAAGGAGACAAAAATGAGGGAAAAAAAGACAAATTCATGGAAAAGGCAGACAAATTCATGGAAAATACAGAAAAAAATGGAAGAACTCAGGATAATAATGCTGGAACAAAATTCCAAAATAAATTCACAACTAGAAATTATACAAAAACAACAATTAGAAATCCAAAAGATAAACAACAAGATTTCAGAAATGCATGCTGTCATAGAAGGGCTGAGGAGCAGATCTGAAATGGTGGAAGACAGGATCAGTGGAATTGAAGACAGACATTGGATACAACTCTGTTCAAGGAAAACTCAGAAAAAAAGAACAAAGAAAAATGAAGAAACCCTGAGAATTATGTGGAATACAATCAAAAGCAAAAATCTCTGAGTGATCGGAGTTCCAGAACACGGGGAGAAAACAGAAAACACAAAGGATCATTGAAGAACTACTGACAGAAAACTTCTCCAATATCATGAAAGATTAAAGCTGGCCATTCAAGAAGCCCAACGAACCCCATATCGGACAGACCACAAAAGAAAATCACCAAGGCATATCATAAGCACACTTGCCAAAACCAAAGACAAACAAAGAATCCTGAGAGCAGCTTGTGAAAAACAAGAAGTTGCATACAGAGGAGAAACAATAAGACTAAGCTCAGATTATCTGGCAGAAACCATGCAGGCAAGAAGGCAATGGGATGACATA
>NW_004444134.1:1009819-1032766 GCF_000243295.1 Trichechus manatus latirostris | reverse complement strand
ATGAGAAACTATCTGTTCTGTAAGCCTTCACCTGAAGTATAATAAAATATTAAAAAAAAAAAAATAAAGTGTTGTCTTCTGAAAGCTATTTGCTCTTCAAGGAGCCTTGGGAGCCTGTTTTACGACCCTTTTTAAATCCCTTTTTTTCTGAAACAGGAAGTTGCATATTGCCCAGAGTAAACACACTGTCTGACCAGCGTGGGGTTCGACCAGGCTATATATGTGGCTGCATGTGCCATCCCATGGCTCATGTGCATGACTCTCACAAGAGGAAAATTTGAGCAAAACAATTAGGGTGGAAAACAATAAAATGAAAATTAGAAACTTAAATACCAACAAAACACTTATCCTCTTTCTGGGTCCTAAACTATGGATGTCTGGAGAAGATACATCCCCCTTGGTCCCTCCTCTTCTTCCTCCTTCTTCCACTTCTAAGGATCCTTGTGATTACATTGAGCCCACCCAGATAATTCAAGATACTTTTCCCATCTCATGGCTGGCTGATTAACAACCTTAATTTCATCTACAACTTTAACTCCCCTTTGTCATGTAACATTACATATTCACAGATTTAGGGATCAGGATGTTAACATCTTTGGGCAGCATTATCCACCTGACCACATATGGTGTGAGCACTTAATCTGTGATGCCCATGTCCTTGTGACATTGGATTTTTGCTTCTAGTATACTCCTCATCACGGACAGTATTGTGCTATTATTTGCTTACAGTTCAGTATTCTCCTCTTTAGGACACCCTTCTCAAGGGTGAGGACCAGGCTTTATCATGTTTGTGTCTCCTGAGACCAGGGCCAGCTATTGGCACAAAGAAGGTTGTGATGACTATCTGGTGTTTTCCCTGACTATTTTTAAGAATGCAGTCTTCTCTGAAATATTCTTGCTTGACTAATTAGTCAGTTAATATTCTGCAGCCAAAGCAAGTACAACTGATGGACACAGAGAGACCATTAAGGAGATTAAGTGATATATATCTTAAATTATCAACATAGGTCAACGGAGGATTTCAATGAACTACCATTTTATAAGATCTCTGAAAACTTAAATCAATGGATTTCAAGGCCAATGATTTCAGGTTGACTTAATCAAATCTGTTTAAACTTAGCATCAGATTCATGTTAGGAGAATATTGTCACAGTTTTCCTACAAGTCTTTTTTTAAATTATAAATATGTGCTAAAACTTCAAAAATAAATGCTAACAATCTCTCCAAGTCAGCAGTTGAGAAACAGCAAGAACCGCATACTTACTGGGTAAGGAGAGTTTAATGAAGAGACCGTTTTAAAATGTGTGGGTAAGGTTTAGGAATATCAGCACATGGGTGGTGCAGTGCTCAGGCTCAATGACAGCAAAGAGATTTTACTATATAGTCTTTGAACTAAAAGAGGGAAAAATTTCTGGACCCAGAGAAGGATATCTGACAGGTGCTGTGGCTGGTAGAGGGATTTCACTCTTCTCATTGCCGCCAATCTCTACTGATGCTTCCCATTGGCCCAAAGTAAAGAGAAGAAATTAAATAATACAGATAAATTAGAAATCAAGGATACATAGAACATAAAAACAATAGAGAAAATAAATGAAAACAAAAGCTGATTATTTGAGAGGATCAACAAAATTGATAAACAGAGCAGACACAAATTACTGATATCAGGAGTGAGAGAATGGATTTCTCAACAGGTCCCATATACATTGAAAGGAAGATAAGGGGATATTATAAACAACTTTATGCTAATAAAGTCTACAATTTTAAATGAAATTGACAGATTCCTTGTTGTTGTTGTTACTGTTACGTTCCCTCAAGTCGCTTCTGACTCATAGCGACCCTATGTGCAACAGAACAAAATACTGCCAGGGCCTGCACAATCCCTGCAATCATTGTTATGCTTGATTCCATTGTTGCAGCCACCGTGTCAATCTATCTCGTTGAGGGTCTTCCTCTTCTTTGCTGACCCTCTACTTTACCAAGCATGATTACCTCTTGCAGGGACTGGTCCCTACTGATAACTTGTCCAAAGTATGCGAGACAAAGTCTCGCCATCCTTGCTTCTAATGAGCATTATGGTTGTACTTCTTCCAAGACAGATTTATTATTGTAACAGTAATAATTGATAATGTCTTCCGTGTCAAAAATATGAAATAGAAGAAATGAATCTTTCAGGTTTAGGGAATTACTCCTTTAAATAAACTAAACTCAATCTTCCAAGGATTCTGATTAACTGGTCTGGGCATTGGGATTTTTCAAAGTTCCCAGGTGATTCTAATGTGCAGTCAATGTTGAGAACCATTATCTTAAATAGAGCCTCAATTTGATTTTTTGTTAAGAGACAAAAACACAAGAAATTGCTACCAGTTCTACTTGTATCTTTATGATGGTGATGGTTGAGGAATGGGACATTGATTATATTTAGTAGAAAATATGAGAAGTAAAATTATTTTTAGATGTTATTTTATTTCCTCTATTTAATACTCATGCAGGTCATTGACTCATGGTTTTTTCCCTTTCTTGATAGTGGTCTGATGGATTGCTCTACTTTTCTGGTAGTTTAGTTCAGATTGCAGGCAGAAGGTCCACTCATCCTGGCTGTCTGGCAAAATCATGCTGTTTTGAATTATGAAAGTCCACATCTATTTTTATTTTACGAGTGAATGTGTTACCATAATTAATTTGTCAATTATTTATTATGTGTCTATTATGCATTAATCACATGATTATATTAACTTTTACATCTATGACACTTAAAATTTACTAAATTTGTCCGAATATATTATTTTTAGTTGTAGGTGTATGTCAACAGATTCTACTACTTTTAAAAGCATTCAAAATAATAACCCAAGGGAGTATTTTAAAAAGAACTTGTCTCTTATGGAATACATTTGAATGTAAAATACTTGTATAGCATTTAAATTTTTAATAGAAAAAATCATGGAAATAATATACATGAATGCATTCTTAGTGCAAAGACTTCAATAAAGAACTGTATACTATAAAAAGCTTTCTTTTACTCTCTTTCTGCCCCTGGTCCCATCCCAAATCACACATCACCCCAGAGGTGGTGCAAATGGTTTTGTGTGTATTCTTTCATATTCTTTTCCATGCATATACGCACACATATACATATGTACTCTTTGCAGCTCGGGGGTTGTTTTCTGATTTTCCTTCTTCTATAATGGAGTTCATGCTATGTAATAATCACATCTGCTGCCCCATCACTCTGTGCCAGGCCCTCTTCTTATGCTCTACATATAGCAGTAAAATAGATACTATTATTATTCCCATTTTTATAAGCAATAAACTGAGGCAGAGAAAAGTTAAGTCACTTGTCTCTACTCCACCGAAGCTGCTCCTTCCAAAGTCAACATTGATCTCCCCATTTGCTAACTCCAATTCTTAGTTCTCATCTTATTTGATCTGTCAGCAGTTGATCATTTCTTCCTCTTTGATATACTTTTACATTTGGATTCTAAGAAATCAGTCTTTCCCAATTGTTCTAAGTCAGTGGTCACTCTTTTTCAGTCTTTGCTGGTTCCATGTATTACCACTGAATGTACGTTAGAGTGCGCCAGGGCGCAAACTTTGGTTCTTTTCTTTCTATATTCATATGATAACCAGTAGTTCCAGAACTGTTCTTTTTAGTTGTCATAGAGTCAGCCTTGATTCATGTGACCTTATGTATAATAGAATGAAATGTTGCTCAGTCCTGTGTCATCTTCATGATCGTTGGTACATTTGAGTCTATTGTTGCAGCTATTGTGTCAATCCATCTCAATGAGGGTTTCCCTCAATTTGAGGACCTACTTTACCAATCAGATGTCCTTTTCTAGCAATTGGTCTTTCCTGATGACATATGCAAAGTAAGCAAGCCAAAGTCTTGCCATCTTCACTTCTAAGGGGCTTCATGGATATATTTTTTCTAAAATTGATTTGTTCGTTCTTCTGGCAGCCCACAGTACTGTGTGTTCAATATTCTCTGCCAAGACCACAGCTTGAAAGCATCAATTCTTCTTCTGTCTTCCTTTTGACTATCCAACTTTCACATGCATATGAAGTGATTGAAAAGACAAGGCTTGAGTCATGTGCACTTTAGTCATCAAAGGGACATTTTTTGCTTTGTAAAACTTTAAAGCAGTCTACTGTCATCCTCCCCCCAGACTTCACTAAACAGACCTGCAGCATTTACCAGAGCTACTGTACACTGAGGAAATGGAAAGATCCAGATATCTGGTGGGTTATTGATACTGGCTTCAAACTGACCTGAAACTCCACCAGGGTCCACAGGCCTGAGTGGAAGCCTAAGGAGGCCAAGTGGTTGAAGGATTCTTGGTCAAGTCTGTCATCAATGAGACCCACAGGAACACAGTTATTTCAAAATAACCACAGTTAGGGTCAAAAATATGGAGAGGGAAAAATATACTTAGTTATACATATAATTAGTATCTGGCAGAATCCCCACTTTGGTTCCCTGACAAGAGGATGAGGGGGAAGACCCTGGAAATGTGCCCTTTTCTCTCTCATTCCATGAATGAATTTAGTAAGCCAAAAGCAATAATGCATCCCTGGGTGAATTTCAGAGATTTCAAAGACTTGAAAGATGGGAGATAGTGCTTTCTACTACATCCCAACTTAATTAGCCTGTTTGGTTGTTGCAAAACCCAGATGGTTTGTGGAGAATAACTGTAGGTCAGTTGTTATTGAACTTTAGCATGCATGAGAATCACCTGGAGGCTTGTTAAAACACGGAATCCACTCCAGAGTTTCAGATTCAGTAGGTCTAGGGTGGGAACTGAGATTTGTATTTCTAACAGGTTCCAGAAAAGATGGAATAATTTGGAAAAGGATAGTGAGAATAGCAGCACAACTAGAAGAACATAATCGATGTCACCATAATCTTCAATTCACTGCCCCCTAGGCTTCCCATCAAATCTTTTGAGTTGCTATTGTCAATTTGATCTCACATAGATAGTTCTTTTTTTTTTTTTTGTACCTTAGATGAAGGTTTACAGAACAAATAGTTTCTCATTAAACAGTTAGTACACATATTGCCCTATGACAATGGTTAACAACCCCACGACATGTCAACACTGTCCCTTCTCAACCTTGGGTTCCCTATCACCAGCTTTCCTGTCCCCTCTTGCCCTCTAGTCCTTGTACCTGGACTGCTGTGCCCCATTAGTCCCGTTTTGTTTTATGAGGCTGTCCAATCCCCGGCTGAACGGTGAACTTCAGATATTAAATATCTGAACTTAATAAGGTGTTGATGCTAATTCCAGCTGCTCTTCTGGATGTAGTATCTTTTCTGGAGTAAGTGGATGTATCCTCTGGCATCTGGAACATAGTGCTTGAACTAGTTAAAAAATTATTTTTTCCATCCTAAAAACAAGAATACTCAGAAACAGTTTCCCTTCATCGAACAGTATACTCTTTCTCTCTTGCCAGGGTTGTCTATTCTCCTCCTCAATGTCTATTACGGATTGAATTGTATGCCCCAAAAATGTATGTTGTGAATCCTAATCCCTACACCTGTGGTTGAGGAGCCCTGGTGGTGCAATGGTTAAGCGCTCCACTGCTAACTGAAAGGTCAGAGGTTAGAATCCACCAGCTGCTCCACCAGAGAAAAGACCTGGCGATCTGCTCCAGGAAAGATTAGAGCCTAGAAAACCTATGGGGCAGTTCTACTCTGTCCTATAGGGTTGCTATGCATCGGGACTGACTCGATGGCACACAACAACATACCTGTGGTTATAATCCTGTTTGGGAATGAGTTTTCTTTGTTATAAGGAGCTCTGGTGGAGCAGTATTTAAGCACTTGGCTGCTAACAGAAAATCTGGCACTTTGAACCCAACAGCTGCTCCGTAGAGGAAAAATGTGGCAGTTTGCTTCCGTAAAGATTTACAGCCTTGGAAACCATATAGTGCAGTTCTATTCTGCCCTATAGGGTCCCTATGTGTTGGAATCCACTCGATGGCAATGGTATTTGGGCAATGGGTTTTCCTTTGTTATGGTAATGGAGCAGTATTAGTGTAGAGTCTGTCTTGAATTAATCTCTTTTGAGATATAAAAGGAGCAGATTAGGCAAGCAGAGATGGGGGAAGATAGATGCCAAGCCACATGAAGATAGCCAAGGAAACAAAAGAGACAAAGACCTTCCTCCAGAGCCAAAGGAGTAAAAAAAACCTTCCCCTAGAGGTGGCACCCTGAATTTAGACTTCTAGCCTCTAAACTGTGAGAAAATACATTTCTGTTTGGTAAAGCCACCCAGTTGTATTTCTGTCACAGCAGCACTAGATAACTAAGACACTGTCATAATGAAAACTGGAAGGAAACTGATTATTCTGTAGTCCATACACCATCAAGATGGCCCATAATACTGATGGCATTATGCTAGTAGACCTAGTGAGCAGGAAACATTAAGCATTCTAAATGTCTTCATGACACATATGCATGGCAGAAGACAGGAGATAAACTGTGGAAAAGTTAGGAGACCTAATAGATCAGTGGTGTTTTCAGAGGCTGGTGGTCTGGGGTATGTCGTAATACAACTACTAGAGTGAGAGATAATAGCTGTATCATGTATTGCCCACCACAGAGAAAAAACAATACAGTGTTGGTGGGACTGTGGAGGCAACATGTTACCTTTGAGTTTGTGTCTCTGACCCATTTAGTGGGTGGTCAATAAGTATGCCTTTTGCCTTGTCAGCTTGATTGAAATATGTTGCTGTTGTTGTTAAGTGCTGTCAAGTCAATTCCAACTCATAGTGACCCTATGTACAACGGAAAGAAACACTGCCTGGTCCTGCACCATCCTCACAATCATTGTTATGATTGAGCCCGTTGATGCAGCCACTGTATCAATCCATCTCATTGAGGGTCTTCCTCTTTTTTGCTAACCATCTACTTTACCAAGCATGATGTCCTTCTCCAGGGACTGGTCTCTCCTGATAACATGTTCAAAGTATGTGAGACGAAGTCTGGCCGGTGCAGGACTGGGCTGTGTTTCATTCTGTTGTACACCGGGTTGCTATGAGTCAGGACCAACTCGATGGTACCTAACAACAACAACAATAATAGCAGTAGTAGCTAACATTTCTGCAGTGCTTATTATGTAAAGGAAGCTATAATAAAACATTAGCTTCTTCACATATAACCATATGAAGCTTCTTTATGAAGCTTCTTTATGTATAACGATTTTCTCTTGCTGTTAAGAAGGTAAAGTCCACTCAAATACTCATGTATAAATTGGAGGACAAAATCAAAGACATTTGTCCACATACAAAAAGAGAATGTAGGTGAATAAAAGACTGCTTATTTTGTTTGCTAATTAGTGACTTGAAACCTAGATTACGAGAAGTTAAATACATGATGGAAATATTCTACGTGTCATCTTTAACTCCACTAAAGTAGTGGGACAGTATCTTTTCTCCACGTGACTTACCTGTAGCCTGCACGTAAGTGCCCCCGGTGGGCAGCTCTAGCTCACTCAAAGCCCATCTTAAAACTATACTCAGCGAAGGGTCAGTGTTGACATGTTGTGGGGTTGTTAACCATTTTTATAGGGCAATATGTATACTAACTGTTTAATGAGAAACTATTCTGTAAACCTTCATCTAAGGTACAAAAAAAAGAATTATCTATGTGAAATCAAATTGACAACAGCAACTCAAAAGATTTGATGGGAAGCCTAGGGGGCAGTGAATTGAAGATAATGGTGATGGAATAATTTGGAAAAGGATAGTGAGAATAGCAGCACAACTGGAAGAACGTAATCGATGTCACTGAATTGTACATGTAAAAACTTTTGAAATGGTCTAACTTTGGCTATGTATATTTTCACCAAAAAAAAAAAAAAAGTCATCCAAGGTTGAGAAGGGAGAGTGTTGACGTGTCCTGGGGTTGATAACCAATGTCATAAAAGAATATGTGTACTGAGAAACTGTTTGTTCTGTAAACCTTCATCTAAAGTAAATTTTAAAAAAATTTAAAAAACCAACAAAAAAAACTATACTCAGCACCTCCTTTTATCTTCAAAGCAGTCCAACTGTCCGATATATGGGTAAGAGCTGGGTTTTCCACTCGGGATTTGTGGAGCTATGGATGAAAGACTTTATGTTGCACACTTCCCAGAAGAAATTTAATCAAAATTCCCATTAAGCAGTTTTGTTCTTTCCCTCAAAGTTCCTCTTTCCTGCCAACTACCTGAACTCTTCTCTTTCTTTATAAGACCTATAAAAGTTCCTCCTACCAAAACAACATATTAAGTTCTTACCCTCACTTTGCCTAACACCCTCAGCAACACAAACACCCATTAGTGCCTTACAGTGACCATCTATCTTTTCTCAAACATTCCTCTGAAGGGTCTCATCTCCTAGGACAGTGGCCTATCAAAGTGTAAGACAGCTGCCATCCAGTTGACTCTGACTTACAGTGACCCCATTTGTGTCAGAGTAGAATTGCGCTCCATAGGGTCTTCAGTGGCTGATTTTTTGGAAGTAGGCTGCCAGGCCTTTCTTCTGAGGTGCTTCTGGGTATACTCAAACTCCCACCCTTTTGGTTAGCACCCGAGCGTGTTAACCATTTGCACCACCCAGGAATCCTATTAAAGTGTACCTCCAGTAAAAACAAGGTTTACTTCTGCTTTTTCCCATCAGTGCATGTACAATTGTACTTTTTTTTTTCATAAAAAAGGATTTTTGTAGAAATCATATTACTAAATACTCATTGCAACTCCAAATCTAAAGTTCTGACGATTGAAAAATGAATTGAACTTCATCTCCACTTAGAGAAAGGAAAGCACTGAAAAAAATTAGGTGATTGGTCCAATATCTCTTGGCTGACAGCAAACTTTAGACTGTAACCCTTAGACTTTTAGCCCAGCTTTGTTCCCACTAAAGAGCTCTGCCTCCAGGAAGGACCTGGACCCATCTTTCTGCTTAAATTAGACCTTAATCTTTACTGTCGCATCTGTAAACTGAAGCCACACTTTATGCTTAAAAATTCAAGTGGTTTCTGTAAGGATGTGTATTGTGAATGTGTGCATGGTTTGTGTTTCTTAAAAGAAATATATCTAATCAATACAAGGTGTCACTCTAACAAAGAGCCAAGTTTGCCCTCTGATATATATCAATGACTGATGTCATACATTTCAAAGCAATATATAGCCCAATATTGTCTGGGTAAACCAGGCATGTAAATCAACTCAGCCATAAAACCTTTAAAAAAAAACAAAACGGAGGGGGGCCTTTGGCAAGTAGATTAATATATGGAACAATGCAAGTATTTCAGGCTGTTTCTGCTACTCACTGCCATCCTGTACATTACTGTTATGATATTGACAAGTATAAGAAGGACTGGTGATGCTTTTGTGGATTGGTAGTTTTGTTTTGTTTTTTTTAACCTATTCATAAGATCATTCATATTAACCTCTCTCAAATTGTACCAGCACAGGGAAAGAGAAGAGGAAACTGAAGCTACCAGCGAGATAAAGCAGATAATCCAGTCCTACCATCTGCCCTCCCTTCTCCCAGTGCCCTGCCTAGGTGGATAATGCAGTAAATTGAAGGGAAGGTATACACATTATATAGACAGTATTTTCCTTTACAATGTGACTGATTCTACTATGTCAAAAGAATGAGGATATCTTAAAACATGGATGACAGTTGGTGAACTGAATGACATTAACTTCATGCCCAGAAATCTGAAGTCTCTTTTGTTTTGTTCTCTTTTAATATAGAAAACACATTTGAAATATATTTGCCTGGTAGGGGGATAAGATTGGCATAAAGGTAAACAACTGGCAGTTATTCATAGCAATGAATTTGCCCAATGGCTTTTCATTCCAAAACTTTAGAAATTAGAGACTGTTCAGCAGATGTTGTAAAAAAAGAACTTTACTAATTTAACTACTAAATTGCTAAAAGGCACACTCTGGGGTACACTACTTCTTTTAGCTGAAATGTCTGTGTCTTGTTAATGTTTATTGAATAGTGTAATTATATTGCCTTTGCTGTTAAACCATATTGACATTTCTGAGTAAGAAGATTTTTATTCAGGCAAGATGAAATGTGAACATCTGGCAGTAACCTTATGTGTAACATTGAAACAAACAAACACAAAGCTTGACCACTGTGTTCCCTTTTCATTTTCTTTTTCCCAAGTTCTCTGGATATGACTCAAATCAGAATATACTTAAACTTCAGGACTCTGTCACTTATCATTGAAATATTCAAAGTAAATTCTCAGCAAGCTGGTGGCTGCCGAAGTTGGGATCAATTTAGCCTCTCAAGTCATGATCCAACTGCTTGGTTCATTTCAAATTATTGGGATAGTAAAAAAGAAAAAAAATTGTAAAATATAAATAATATAATGGTCATTTGTTATAATATTGCCAGAAGCTTAGTATTTTGTATAATACGTTTATTGGGATTTTAAGACACCACAAATAGAAAAAGAGATGAATTTCTAGATGGTATTGTCAGTTTGCTGGGAGCTTTCTTCTCCTTATAGGGTGTTTCAGTTTTAAGAATCTCTTAATTTTATCTATTATATGATTGACCCTCCACAAAGTTACTGCAGTTGGGCCGTAGAAAAGGATCAGCAGAGCAGTTGGCTCACTGTGTTCCCAGTACACTTCTTTTTTCTCTTTCCCATTTCCCATTGTGTAATGGAAGATGACAGAAACTTGGCTCTATTGTACCTTGAAAACTCTTTATTAATTTAAAGACAAAATTTTGATTTATGTGGAATAAAGAAGTTGCATATGGCCCTGGGTGTTTCAAGGAATCTTCAAGGCAGAATTTCTTTCTTTTAGGTTTCATTGTCAAAAAATAGATTTAGACATCAGAGTAAGTCAAATACAATCAAATGCAAATGTGTAACACCAGCTGTATCTACACAGCAAAGCAATGGTTGACAAGCCAATTGCTTTAATCCAAGCTCAACTCCAAAGGCATCCATTTGTCTTAAACATCCAGAATGGTTATCAAGGATATCCCCCAATGGATCAGTTCGTCAGCTTTCTGATTTCTTCAGTTACTTAAAGACTTATTCCATTGCAGCCATGGCATAACGAAGTGTAGCCACACGATCTGGTTCCTGTTCTTCTGCTTATCCACATAGCTGCACTTATAGTGTGCTACAATGACCCTGGTAAATTGAAAGATTCAAATTCTACAGTTTCATAACAGAATCTCAGTCTGAGTTGTCTCTACTGACTATTAAAATAGCCATGAATATGGTAGCCCTAGAAAGGTGGAAAGAATTGATAAAGACATTCAGGTCGAGGAAAAATGTATGAACACAGTGTAGGTATTTGAAACCATAAAGTATATTTGGTGAAATGAGTAGGTTAAACTAGTTAGAATAGGAGGTTACTGAGAGATGTGTAAGTAGATGGTAGCAGGTGGAAGACAAGAACATTTGAGGGAATGACGTACACAACAGCTTAAATCAGCCTGGCAAGATAATTGTAAGAAGTGTAGCATAGTTGGAGTATAAATTCTGGGTATGGAGATGGTGAGAGATTTAACAGGCAATAAAGCAGTTAGGTAGGCAGGAGGCAGTTAATCAAGTCCATTGGCATGCTAAGAATTTTGAATTTAATGCAAAGAGGCAATGGTATTTTTGGCAACGGTATAATATGATCAGCTTTGTGTTTTAGAAAGATCACCTCTATGACTTTATAGAGGATACACTGGAAAGACAATAATGTAGCGATGTAGGGATGAAGAGATGGGATGGATAGGAGAAATTCTTAACAGGTAGAATACACAGGCCTCCTTGCTTAGTAGAACGTGGAAAGTGATGAAGATAATACCCTAGTTTATGGTTTGGGTCACTGTCTCCATGAATATATAAAGGTGCTAGTATTAGATTTGAGGAAGAAGATAAGGAGTTTAGTTTGAGATATGACCAACAGGGTTGCTTATGAAACACTATGGCAGAACCTCCAATAGGTACATGGGCATGCAATTCAGTAAGGTGAGCTGGAGTAAATATAATTAAAATTTAAATAATTTAAAAATTAAATATTTTTTTTTATATATTTACATATATAATACTTATTTTTATCTAAATTATTTTTCTGATTAAAATGTAATACATGTTCATTTTAGAAGATTAAAGAGAATCAGAAAGGTGTACTCTGGGATATATAGATTTAGTAGATAAATATCCTGAATGATAATGGACAGTAAATCTAGCTCATGTGTGGAGAATAAATTTTCAAAGATTTAATATAAAATGAAATGCATTTAAAAGTAAAATTAAACTATATACATGACATAGTTTGGCTGCTATAAACTAAGAATGACCTTGAGAAGCTGAATTACTACACTGAAAGAAAAGTTCAATATTAACTATGCCAAAATCTAAACCACATTCAAATGGGAGATACTAAGTAACATCAGCCAGGTTAAATCTTCAACTTAGCAGAAATACCTTTGTGGTTAACTCATCTTGGCAGGCCCACTGGAAAGCTGTATTCCCACAGATAAGCACTGCTCTGACCTGTGTCATCATAGCTTAGCTTTGCCTGTTCTTGAAATATAAACGAAATCTGGCTTCTTTTGTTCCACATAGTGTTTCTGAGATTCATTCATGTTGTTGTATGTTTCAGGAGTTTTTCCTTTTTATTGCTGTATAGTATTCCATTGTATAAATATACCACAATGTCTTTAATTCTTTTACTAGGATGGTCATTTGAATTGATCCCATTTTTGCTATTATGAATAAAGCTGCTATAAACATTCTGGTGCATAACTTTTTGTGGACTTAAGCGCTCATTACTGTTGGGTATCACCTATCCCAAAGTGGCTATATAAATTTATACTTCTACCAGCAGAAAATTTAATCTTGACTTACATATAGTTTCTTTCAAAACTACTATGGACATATTCCACCACCTGTCTGTCAGTTTACCATACTGTGGTGGCTTGTGTGTTGCTGTGATACTGGAAGCTTTGCCACCGGTATTTCAAATACCAGCAGGGTCACCCTTGGTGGACTGGCTTCAGCAGTGCTTCCAGACTAAGAGACAAGGAAGAAGGACCTGGAAAGTTACTTCTAAAAAAATTGGTTAGTGAAAAACTTATAAATAGCAGCAGAACATTGTCTGATATAGTGCTAGAAAATGAGCCCCTCAGGTTGGATGGCACTCAAAATACGCCTGGGAAAAACTGCTTCTTCAAAGTAGAGTGTACCTTAATGACATGTATGGAGTCAAGCTTTTGGGACCTTCATTTGCTGATGTGGCATGACTCATTGAGAAGAAACAACTGCAAACATCCATTAACAATAGAAACATGGAATGTAAGAAGTACGAATCTAGGAAAATTGGAAACCGTCAAAATGAAATGGAATGCATAAACATCAATATCCTAGGTGTTAGTGAGCTGAAATGGACTGGTGTTGGCCAAGGAAGAGTTCAATATCATCAGACAGAACAAAGCCAGGGGCCGACTGTGGAATAGACCATCAATTGCTCACATACAAGTTCAAGTTGAAACTGAAGAAAATTAGAACAAGTCCACAAGAGCCAAAATTCAAACTTGAGTATATTCCAGCTGAATGTAGAGACCATCTCTAGAATAAATTTGATGCGTTGAACACTAATTACTGAAGATCAGACTAGTTGTGGAATGACATCAAGGACATCATACATGAAGAAAGCAAAAGGTCATTAAAAAGACAGGAAAGAAAGAAAAGACCAAAATGGATGTCAGAAGAGACTCTGAAACTTGCTCTTGAACGTCAAGTATCTAAACCAAAAGGAAGAAATGGTGAAGTAAAAGACCTGAACAGTAGATTTCAAAGGGCAGATTGAGAAGACAAAGTAAAGCATTATAATGACATGGGCAAAGACACGGAGTTAGAAAACCAAAGGGGAAGAACAAGCTCAGCATTTCTCAAGCTGAAAGAAGTGAAGAAAAAATTCAAGCCTGGAATTGCAATATTGAAGGATTCTATAGGTAAAATATTAAATGACGAAGGAAGCATCAAAAGAAGATGGAAGGAATACACAGAGTCACTATGCCAAAAAGAATTGGAAGACATTCAGCCATTTCAGGAGGTAGCATATGATCAGGAACTGATGGTACTTAAGGAAGAGGTCGAAGCTGCACTGAAGGCATTGGCAAAAAACAAGGCTCCAGGAACTGAAGGAATACCAGTGAGATGTTTCAACAAACTGATGCAGCACTGGAAGTGCTGGCTCTCTAGACTCTGCCAAGAAATTTGGAAGACAGCTACCTGGTCAACCAACTGGAAGAGACCCATGTTTATGCCTATTCCAGAGAAAAGTGATCCAACAGACTGCAGAAATTATCTAACAATAAATATCATTAATATCACATGCAAGTAAAATCTTGCTGAAGATCATTCAAAAGTGGCTGCAGCAGTACATTGACAGGGAACTGCTAGAAATTCAAGCAGGATTCAGAAGAGCACTTGGAACTAGGGATATCAATGCTGATATCAGATGGATCCTGGCTGAAAGCAGAGAATACCAGAAAGATGTTTACTTGTGTTTTATTGACTACGCAAAGGCATTCAACTGTGGGGATCATAACAAATTATGGATAACATTTCAAAGAATGGGAATTCCAGAACACCTAATTGTGCTCATGTGGAATCTGTATATAAATCAAGAGGCAGTTGTTCCAACAGAACAAGGGCATACTGCGTGGTTTAAAGTCAGGAAAGATGTGCATCAGGGTTGTACCACTTCGCTTTACTTATTCAATCTGTATGGTGAGCAAATAATCCAAGAAGGTGGACTATATGAAGAAGAACAGGACATCAGGATTGAAGGAAGACTCATAAATAACCTGCGTTATGCAGATGACACAAGCTTGCTTGCTGAAAGTGAAGAGGACTTGAAGCACTTACTGATGAAGATCAAAGACTACAGACTTCAGTATGTAGGATGTACACCTCAGCATAAAGAAAACAAAAATCCTCACAACTGGACCAATAAGCAACATCATGATAAATGGAGAAAAGATTGAAGCTGTCAAGGATTTCATTTTACTTGGATCCACAATCAACGCCCATGGAAGCAGCAGTCAGGAAATCAAAGGACGCATTGCATCGGGCAAATCTGCTGCAAAAGACCTCTTTAAAGTGTCAAATAACAAAGATGTCACCTTGAAGACTAAGGTGTGCCTAACTAAAGCCATGGTGTTTTCAATCACCTCATATGCATGCAAAAGCTGGACGATGAAAAAAGGAAGACTGGAGAACTGACACCTTTAAATTGTGGTGTTGGTGAAGAATATTGAATATATCATGGACTGCCAAAAGAATGAACAAATCTATCTTGGAAGAAGTACAGCCAGAATGCTGCTTAGAAGCAAGGATGGCGAGACTACATCTCACAAATTTTGGTCATGTTGTCAGGAGATCAATCCCTGGAGAAGGACATCATGCTTAATAAAGTAGAGGGTCAATGAAAAAGAGCAAGACCTCAATGAAATGGACAAAGTGGCTGCAACTATGGGCTCAAGCATAACAATGATTGTGAGGATGGCACAGTACCAGGCAGCGTTTTGTTCTTTGTACACAGGGTCGCTATGTGTTGGAAATGACTTGACAGCACCTAACAACAATGGTATTAATGATATTGTTTGATAATTTATGCATTCATTGGATCACCTTTCTTTGGAATGGGCATAAATATGAATCTTTTCCAGTCAGTTGACCAGGTAGCTCTCTTCCAAATTTCTTGGCATAGAAAAGTGAGCCCTTCCAGCATTACATCCGTTTGTTGAAACGTCTCAATCAGTATTCTGCCAATTCCTGGAGTCTTGTTTTTCACCAATACCTTCAGTGTGGCTTAGACTTCTTCCTTTAATAAATCCGTTGTTGTCAAGTCGATTCCAACTCATAGCGACCCTACAGGACAGAGTAGAAGTGCCCCATAGGGTTTCCAAGGAGTGGCTGGTGGATTCAAACTGCCAACCTTTTGGTTAGCAGCCAAACAGTTAACCACTGTGCTCCTCTTCTTTTAATACCATTGATTTTTGATCATATGCTACCTCATGAAATGGTTGAAGGGCAATCAATTCTTTCTGGTACAGTAACTGTGTATTCCTTCCATCGTCTTTTGATGCTTCCTGCATTGTTTAATATTTTGCCTATAGAATCCTTCAATATTGCAATTCCAGGCTTGAATTTTTTCTTCATTTCTTTCAGCTTGAGAAATGCCAAGTGTGTTCTTCCCTTTTGGTTTTCTAACTCCAAGTCTTTGGACATTTCATTATAATTCTTTACTTTGTCTTCTGGAGCCACCTTTTGAAATCTTCTGTTCAGTTCTTTTACGTCATCATTTCTTCCTTTCGCTTTAGCTACTCTATGTTCAAGAGCAAGTTTCAGAGTCTCTTCTGACATCCATTTTGGCCTTTTCTTTCTTTCCTGTCTTTTTAATGACCTTTTGCTATCTTTATGTATGATATCCTTGATGTCATTGCACAAACTATCTGTAAGACAAACTGACAGAGGAGTGGTGGATTAGACTTTAGAGAGATGCAAATCAAAACTACAAAGAGTTATCATTTCACCTGTGCTAAAATGGCAGTGTTTAAAAAAAACAGAAAACAACAAATGCTGGCAAGAATTTGGGGAGAATAGAACCATTATCCACTGCTGGTGAGATTGTAAAATGGTACAAACACTATGGAAAACAGTGTCACACTTCCTTGAAAAAACTAGAAATAGAACTATCTTATGCTCCAACAATCCCACTTCTAATATATACCCTAGAGATCTAACAGTAGTGACACAAACAGACATATGCACACTATGTTCACTGCAGCACTAGTCACAATAGCAAAAAGATGAAAATAACCTAAGCACCCATCAATGAATCAATGGAGAAATAAAATGTGGTTCAGACATACAATGGAATACTACACAGCCATAAAGAATGATGAGTACTCAAAACATCTTATAGCATGGGTTAATCTGGAGGACATTATGATGATTGAAATAAGTCAATCACAAAAGGACAGATGTTGTATTATCTCATTTTTATAAAAAGGCAAAAATAGGTATGTCTACAGACACCAAACTTCATTGGTGTTTACCAGTGATGGGATGAGGGAGGAGAGGTGAAATCAGTCTCCAGATAGTGGACACTTGTTATTTTTGGTGATGGGAAAGCTAACACTAAATGTGGGTGAAGTGTGCACAACTTGACCGATGTAAATGACGTCACTAAGATGTATACAAGAAAAAGGACCTTTTGTTAATTGCTATGGCATGCATAATTTTTCAACAACAGCAACAACAACCTAAAAATATATGTGTGGGTTTCTATGCATGTATATAGGCATATATATGTGTATAGGTATGTGTATAATGAGTATATACATGTATACATGTGTATGCATATGTATATGTGTATGCATATATGTGTGTGCATGCATATATATTCATATATATAATAAAACACATAGTGGACACAGTTACAGATACTTCTTAGATATAAGCAAACATCTCACAGGATTGGTTTTCTGGGTTTGAAGGCTTAGGACCATAGTCTCATGGGACAACTTGATCAATTGGCATAATATAGTTCATAAAGTTTATGTTCTACATTCTAGTTTGGTGAGTAGTGTCTGAGGTCTTAAAAGCTTGTGAGTGGCCATCTAAGATACAACTATTGCTCTCTACATACCTGAAGCAAAAGAGAAAGAAGGAAACCAAAGACTCCAATAAGAAACTAGTCTACAGGACTATTAGTCTGCACAAACTGTGGCCTCATCTATCCTGAGACCAGAAGAACTAGATGGTGTCCAACTACCACTACTGACCATTCTGATCAGGGCCACAATAGATGGATCCTGACAGAATGGGAGAGAAATGTGAAACAGAACCTCAACTTCTTAAAATATCCACACTTACCGGACCAGTTGAGACTGAAAGACTCCCCAAGATTATTGCCCTGAGATACTTCTTAAACCTTGAACTAGCTAGCCCTTAAGGTTATCTTCTAGCTAAATAACAGATTGGCTCACAAAATAAGGAGTATCACCTGTGAGTACTGCGTTCCTTTTAAAAATCATTTATATGTGATCAAATGGTCAACAATTACTTTAAAACAAAGATGAGAAGGTAAGGGGCAGGGAAACTAGACTACTGGAAACAGAACAACCAGAATGGAAATAATGAGAACGTTCACACATTGTGAAGAATGTAACCAATATCACTGAACAGTATGTGTAGACATTATTAAAAATGAACCTAATCTGCTGTGTAAACTTTCACCAAAAAACCCATTTTTTAAAAATTTTAGATATAAAAATTCTAATCTTTTTGTTTTATTTTAGTGATTTGTGGTTTAAAAGACCTTTTCAAACAATATCTTATAGAAAGCAAAGACAATTACAATTTAGAGAATGATTTTTTTACTCAAATGATCTCCACCCCCTGTTAATGAGGGTTTGGCAGGTTGGAAATATTAGAAGGGGAATTCAATAGTTGGGAGGGTCAAGCGGGACCATTCTATGAAAATCAAGTTCATGCCTATGGATAGTAAAGTGGTCTGCAGATGAAAGCTGGGACTTGGAGGTTGGGAAATGGGAAGATGCTTCAGTGAGGATGATGGAGTCCCAAGAATTAGCACAGCAGATAGTGCAGGGTGGAAGACCAGTTGCTAAAGTCATTGAGGAAGGTGTCCAGAGCATCAGTTCTGAAACCATACATGCTGGCGAAGTTAAATGTTGTCAACGTGAAAGGAGAGATGCAGGGGACGGTAACCTGAAACACAAACGGAAGGAATCTAGGGAAGAAAGAGCCTTGGGGAGTGGAAGAGAAATGGCCTCCTTTGACTGGGCTTCAGAGGAAGAGTGGACAGAGGAAATCATTTAAAATTAAACTAGGAATTTACAACAGTAGTGCAATTCAAATTCTCTTTCCTAAAGAAACCATGCATTTAACTTCCGGCCGACATGGCGCTATAGTCAGAAGCACCACGCCGTCCCTCTGCAGCAAAGATCAGAAAAACTAAGTCAAACAGAGTCACACATCAATCCTGAAACCCTACACATCAAATGAAGAGATAAAGAGCCCAGCCAAGCACTGAATGGAATAAGAAACTGACCGAGAACAGAGAGCGAGGAAAGATACATGCAGAGGTCCCCTGTCAGCTACCGCAGCACAGATTCACCATCCTGGACTCCTATCAGAGATCAGCGAACAGGGGGAATGAGAAAGCAGCTTCACAGAGCTTCTAGCAGGACACAGAACAACTGATAACCAGCGATATAGGCTTTCTCACCCCCCACAATTCTTCACCCCCACTTAGCCTCCTCTGCTTCCTGCAGCCACAGTCTAATGGCCTGGAAGCAACCCAGTGTCTCTTGGATTCCACCCAACCGCACGAGCAGGCTCCCTGAGTGCCTTTGTTGGCTGCTGGTGTTGCTTTTTTCTGCTTCTTTTGATTTCTTCCGAACATCCGACAACCTCCCACTCCTTTCTCTCAATTACCTGGCTCTGTGCACCATCTTTGCTTCTTCCAGAAAGGCTTCAAAACGCAGCTTGACTATGAAACTTCTTCCTGGCCCATGCCGCCAAACTGGTAGGACCCCTGGGGCTTTTTGTTTGTTTGCTTGCTCTGATTTATTCTGTTTTGATTTGTTTGTTTTCTTTTTCTTTTCTCGGCTTGGAAGATACTCCTTTACTCTGTGCAGACACACAGGGACATCCTTAGGGGCATCTTTTTTTCTTGTTTTTGTTTTTTACTTCTTTGTTTTGTTTTCTTCTCTCTCTTATTCCCTTTTTGTCATTCTTCATTTCTAGTTTCTTGATTTATTCATTTTTTTCTTTCATCCTTTTTCTTTTCTTTCATTTTTGTTTTTCCTCATTTCTCAGTCTCTCATCTCTGCACTCTAATAGCAATCTCACTTACCACTCTTTTTTGTTTGTGTGTATGTTTTTGGCTCTTGTTCCTCTCTCCTCTCTCTCATCTTTCCCATGCCCATCTTAGCTCCACACATCACAATCGACCCTCTCCTTCCTGCCTACCTGCACCGTGTGCTGAACATCACTCTCCCAAGCAGCACAGGCACAGCCTACTGAAATCTGCCCTGCATTGATTCCCGGTCCACACTGTCAGCCCTGGTACGTGTTACAAACAACTCATCCCGGTAACTTCCCTTCAGCTGGACCTGCTCTGCTGTACCACACCTGAGTGACGGACCCTGCCCATTGGAGAAGGAGATGAAAAGTATACTGACCAAAGATGAGCAAAGAACAAAGAACACACAGCCTGCCTGCACAGACATAACAAAATAAAACAAAAAAGCAGGACAAAACAAACAAATCTACAATCAGTAAATGAGGAAAATAACCACTGAATGCCCCAAAGACAACAGACAATATCAAAACATTTACAAAAACAGGACAGGATGGTTCCAGTAGGCATCCAAAATAAAACACCAAATAACCTTCCAGTAGAAGAAAAGGCACTAGTCCTAACTGATAGGGAATTCCAATCTCTAATATTCAGAATTATCAAAGAGTTGAAGCAAAAAGAAGACAGAAATGAGGAAAAAATAGACAAATTCGTGGAAAAGGAAGACAAATTCATGGAAAATAGAGACAAAAATGGAAGAATTCAAGAAAATATACAGGAACAAAATGCAAAAATAAATCCACAATTGGAAATCCAAAAGATAAACAACAAGATTTCAGAAAATAACAGTGTCATAGAAGGGCTGAGGAGCAGGTTTGAAACGATGGAAGATAGGATTAGCGAAACTGAACACAAACACTTCGATACAACTCTGTTTGAGGAAAACTCAGAAAAAAGAAAGAAGAAAAATCAAGAAACCCTGAGAATTATGTGGGATACAATCAAAAGCAAAAATCTGCAAGCGATCGGAGTTCCAGAAGAGGGGGAGAAAACAGAAAACACAGAGAGGATCATTGAAGAATTGCTGACAGAAAACTTCCCCAGTATCATGAAAGATGAAAAGCAGACCACCCAAGAGGCTCAATGCACCCATATAGGATAGACCCCAAAAGAAAATCACCAAGGCATATCGTAATCACACTCACTAAAACCAAAGACAAACAAAGAATCCTGAGAGCAGCTCAAGAGAAACAAAAAGTCACATACAGAGGAGAAACAATAAGACTAAGCTCGGATTATTCAGCAGAAACCATGCAGGCAAGAAGGCAGTGGGATGACATATGTAAAACCTCAAAAGAAAAAGATTGCCAACCAAGAGTAATATATCCTGCAAAACTCTCATTCAAATATGATGGTGAGATTAGGTCATTTCCAGATAAACAAAAATTAAGGGAACATGTAAAAACCAAACCAAACTTACAAGACTTATTAAAGGGAGACCTTCAATCTCGGAACAAACAACATCAGACCACAGGCTGAATATAGGACACAGGATTGTACTAGCCAGATACCAACCTAGGAAATGAACTTTTAAGGACTATGTGAAACCAAAGGAATTACAACAGGGAACCAGAGAGGTTAATCTGTAAATGACAACAGCATCAGAACAATAAAAGAGGGAATAAACGGTGAAGGCATAGAATCTTCTAATGGAGAGGAAGGCAAGGCGATACCAAGTAATAATAGACTGGTTCAAAGCTAGGAAGATAAGGGTATATTCCAAGGTAACCACAAAGAAAGTTAACAAACCTACTCATCAAACTAAAGAAGAAAAACATAAAGTCTCAGTAAAAATAAAACCTACAAAAACAAAAGAAATTAAAAAAAAAATCCACAAACAAAAGGAATTCAGCACAGGAAAGTAAGAGGAACCAAGAAAACGTCAGCACCACAAACAAAAAGCACGACAAAATGCAATCCCATTCCTAGGAAAATATCCTAGAGAAATAACAGCTGTCACACTAATAGACATATGCACACCCATATTCATTGCAGCACTGTTCACAATAGCAAAAAGATGGAAACAACTTAGAAGCCCATCAACAGATGAATGGATAAACAAACTAAACACACAATGGAGTATTATGCAAAGATAAAGAACAATAATGAATATGTGAAGCATTTCATAACATGGATGAAACTGGAGGACATTATGTTGAGTGAAATAAGTCAATCACAAAAGGTCAAATATTGTATGAGCCCTCTACTGTATAACTCATGTAAAAGTTTACACACAAAAAGAAACAATCTTTTTTGTTTACAAGGGATGGGAGGGGTGAGGGGAACTACATAGATAATAGATAAGTGGTAACTCTGGTGAAGGGCAAGACAGTATACAATACTGGGGAAGCCAGCACAACTTGTACAAGGAAAGGTCTTGGAAGCTCCATAGACATTTCCAAACTCCCTGAGGGACTGAATTGCTGGGCAGAGGTCTGTGGGGATCATGGTCTCAGGGAACATCTAGCTCATTTGGCATAACACAGGTTATAAAGACAATGTTCTACATTCTACCTTGGAGAGTAGCGTCTTGGGTCTTAAAAGCCTGTGAGCAGCCATCTAAGATACTCCACTGGTCTCAATCCTTCAGGAGCAAGAGAGAAAGAAGAGAACAAAATAAAACGAAAAGATTAGTCCGAAGGACTAACGGACCACAGCTACCGCGGCCTCCACCAGACTGAGTCCAGTACAGGTAGATGGTACCCAGCTACCACCACAGACTGCTCTAACTGGGATCACAATAGAGGGTCCTGGACAGAGCTGAAAAAGGATGTAGAACAAAATTCTAACTCACAAAAAAAAAGACCAGATTTACTGGCCTGACGGACTGGAGAAACCCCGAGAGTATGGCCCCTGGACACCCTTTTAACTCAGTGGTGAAGTCAATCCCGAAGTTCACCATTCAGCCAAGGATTGAACAACCTCATAAAACAAAACGGGACTAATGGGGCACAGCAGTCCAGGTACAAGGACTAGAAGGCAAGAGGAGATAGGAAAGCTGGTGATACGGAACCCAAGGTTGAGAAGG
>NW_004444134.1:998820-1008404 GCF_000243295.1 Trichechus manatus latirostris | reverse complement strand
TAGACAAGAATTATCTTAGGTGAAGGGAAGGACAGCACACACTACAGGGGAAGTCAGCACAACTGGACTAAACCAAAGCTAAGAAATTTCTTGAATACAGTCAAACACCTTGAGTGACAGAGTAGCCGGGGTGGGGGTCTGGGGACCATGCTTATAGGGGACATCTAGGTCAATTGGCATAACAAATTTATTAAGAAATTGTTCTGCATCCTACTTTGGTGATTGGCATCTGGGGTCTTAAAAGCTTCCAAGGGGCCATCTAAGATGCATCAATTGGTCCCAACCACTTGGAGTAAAGGAGAATGAAGAACACCAAAGGCACAAGGAAAGTTATTAGCCCAAGAGACAGAAAGGGCCACATAAACCAGAGACTTCACCAGCCTGAGACCAGAAGAACTAGATGGTGCCCAGCTACCACCAAGGAACGTCCTGACAGGGAACACAACAGAGAGTCCCTGATGGAGCAGTAGAAGGATGGGGTGCAGAACTCAAATTCTAGTTAGTCTGTCTGAGACTGGAAGAACCCCAGAAAGCATGGCCCCTGGATTCTCTATCAGTCCAGAGCTAAAACAGTTTCCGAGGCCAACTCTTCAAAGATTGGACTGGACTGTGGGACATAAAATGATACTCGTGAAGAGTGTGCTTCTTAGCTCAAGTAGATACATGAGACTAAAGGGGCAGCTTCTATCCAGAGGTGAGATGAGAAGGCAGAGAGGTTTAGGAGCTGGTTGAATGGACATGGGAAATTAGGGGTGGAAAAGAGGAGTGTGCTGTCACAGTACAAGGAGAGCAGTTGGGGTCACATAACAATGTATGTATAAATTTTTGTATAAGAGACTAACTTGAAATGTAAACTTTCACTTAAACTACAACAATAAAAAAAATTCTTAAAAAAAAATCATGCATTTTGTGTTTGCCTGGACAATGCACCATTCTCCTGTTTCCAAATAGCCATGATAATCGTGTGTTCTTCTCTTTAAACTGTTTTGTATATGCTGACAAGGAAGTAAATACTTGCTTATGTTATTTCTTTGCTAATTACAGCTTTGACAATGAATGCGATGCCATTCCTCTTTAAGTTGTTATCCCCAGCACAGTAGACCATGTGATTGTACGATTCAAAATGGCCAATACTAGTCCATTTCAGCTCACTAATGCCTAGGATATCGATGTTTATGCATCCCATCTCATTTACGAAGATTTCCAATTTTCTTGGATTCATACTTCGTACTTTCCGGGTTCCGATTATTAATGGATGTGTGCAGTTGTTTCTTCTCATTTTGAACAGTGCCACATTAGCCAATGAAGGTCCTGAAAGCTTGACTCCATCCACTTCATTAAGGTCAACTCTACTTTGAGGATGCAGCTCTTCCCCAGTCGTATTTGGAGTGCCTTCCACCCTGAGGAGCTCACCTTCTGGCACTGTATGAGACAATGTTCTGCCACTATTCATAAGGTTTTCAGTGGCTAATTCTTTTCAGAAGTAGACTGCCGGGTCCTTCTTCCTACTCTGTCTTGGTCTGGAAGCTCAGCTGAACCCTGTCCACCATGGGTGACCCTGCTGGTATTTGAATACCAGTGGCATAGCTTCCAGCATGACAGCAACATGTAAGCCCCCACAGTACGACAAACTGACAGATGCTGTCAGTGACAGGATAATGTCATAAGCCTACAAGGAAGACCAGTTAATAGGACTATTATTCAAATTTACACACCAAGCACTAAGGCAAAAGATGAAGAAATGGAAGATTTTTACCAACTTCTGCAGTCTGAAATTGATCAAACATGCAATCAGGATGCATTGACAATTACTGGTGATTGGAATGTGAAAGTTGGAAACAAAGAAGGATTGGTAGTTGGAAAATATGGCATTCATGGTAGAAACAATGCTGGAGATTGCATGATAGAATTTTGCAAGACCAACGACTTCTTCATTGCAAATATCTTTTTCACCAACATAAATGGCAACTATACACGTCGACCTCACCAGATGGAATACACAGGAATCAAATCAACTACATCCGTGGAAAGAGATGATGGAAAGGCTCAGCATCATCAGTCAGAACAAGGCCAGGGGCCGACTGGGGAACAGATCATCAATTGCTCACATGCAAGTTCAAATTGAAACGGAAGAAAATTAGAACAAGTCCACAAGAGCCAAAGTACAACCTTGAGTATTTCCCATTTGAATTTAGAGACCATCTCAAGAATAGATTTGACACATTGAACACTAATGACCAAAGACCAGACGAGCTGTGGAATGACATCAAGGACATCATACATGAAGAAAGCAAGAGGTCGTTAAAAACAAGAGAGAAAGAAAAGACCAAAATGGATGCCAGAAGATACTCTGAAACTTGCTCTTGAACATCAAGTAGCTGAAGAGAAAGGAAGAAATGATGAAGTAAAACTGAACAGAAGATTTCAAAGGGTGGCTCGAGAAGACAAAATAAAGTATTATAATAACATGTGCAAAGACCTGGAGATAAAAAAGCAAAAGGGAAGGACATGCTCAGCATTTCTCAAGCTGAAAAAACTGAAGAAAAAATTCAAGCCTGGAGTACCAATATTGAAGGATTCTACAGGGAAAATATTAAACAATGCAGGAAGCATCAAAAGAAGATGGAAGTAATACACTTAGTCACTGTACCATAAAGAATTGGTCAATGTTCAACCATTTCAGGAGGTAACATATGATCAGGAACCGACGGTACGGAAGGAAGAAGTCCAAGCTGCACTGAAGGCATTGGTGAAAAACAAGGCTCCAGGAATTGACAGAATACCAACTGAGATGTTTCGACAAACGGATGCAGTGCTACAAGTGCTCACTCATTCATGCCAAGAAATTTGGATGACAGCTACCTGGCCAACCAACTGGAAGACATTCATATTTATGCCTATTGCCAAGAAAGGTAATCCTACAAAATGCAGAAATTATCGAACAATATCATTATTATCACACACAAATAAAATTTTGCAGATCACTCAAAGGCAGCTGCAGCAGTATATCAACAGGGAACTGCCAGAAATTCAAGCAGGATTCAGAAGAGGACATGGAACCAGGGATATCATTGCTGATGTCAGATGGATCCGGGTTGAAAGCAGAGAATACCAGAAGATGTTTACCTGTGTTTTATTAACTATGCAAAGGCATTCAACTATGTGGATCATAACAAATTATGGATAGCATTTCGAAGAATGGAATTCTAGAACACTTAATTGTGCTCATATGGAACCTGTACATAGATCAAGAGGCAGTTGTTCCAACAGAACAAGGGGAAACTGCATAGTTTAAAGTCAGGAAAGTTGTGAGTCAGGAGTGTATCCTTTCACCTTACTTATTCAATCTGTATGGTGAGCAAATAATCCAAGAAGGTGGACTATATGAAGAAGAACAGGGCATCAGGATTGGAGGAAGACTCATAAATAACCTGCGTTATGCAGATGACACAAGCTTGCTTGCTGAAAGTGAAGAGGACTTGAAGCACTTACTGCTGAAGATCAAAGACTACAGACTTCAGTATGTAGTACGTACACCTCAACATAAAGAAAATAAAAATCCTCACAACTGGACCAATAAACAACACCATGATAAATGGAGAAAAGATTGAAGCTGTCAAGGATTTCATTTTACTTGGATCCACAATCAACACCCATGGAAACAGCAGTCAGGAAATCAAAGGACGCATTGCATTGGGCAAATGTGTTGCAAAAGACCTCTTTAACGTGTTGAAAAGCAAAGATGTCACTTTGAGGACGAAGGTATGCCTGACCCAAGCCATGGTGTTTTCAATCGCCTCTTATGCTTGCGAAAGCTAAGCGATAAATAAGGAAGACCAAAGAAGAACTGACGCCTTTGAATTGTGGTGTTGGTGAAGAATATTGGTACATCATGGACTGCCAGAAGAATGAACAAATCTGTCTTGGAAGAAGTACAATCAGAAAGCTGCTTAGAAGCAAGGATGGTGAGACTATGTCTCACATGCTTTGGACATGTTATCAGGAGGAATCAGTCCCTGGAGAAGGACATCATGTTTGGTAAAGTGTCAGCGAAAAAGAGGAAGACCCTCTCAACGAGATTAACTGACACAGTGGCTGCAACAATGAGCTCAAGCATGACAAAGATTGTGAGGATGGCGCAGGACTGGGCGGTGTTTCTTCTATTGTACGTAGGGTGGTTATGAGTGAGAACTGACTCAACGGCACCTAACAACAACATAACAACAATTACAGTTTTAAATTGTTACAATCTTAACTTGACTGCCCTACGGTTTTGTCAAAGGTATTCTAATTCAATGTAGTAACTGCATTTCTGCCAGAACCTTAAACACTATAATACAATTATGTGAATCTATTCACCTTTCCAGGCTTCCTTTTTCTCAAACGTAAAAAGAATGTTCTATAGGCACTACACAATGACCTAGGAGATAGAACAGAGGCACTGAACGTGAACAACTGGTCTCTATTCGCCTGGAACAACAGAGGAAAAAGGAGAATCAGGAAGAGGAAGAAGAAATGGAATGTGTGGCTAATTGCATCCATGAACAACTGCCTCCTTTACCATGAGACCAGAAGAAGTGGATAGTGCCTGGCTAACATTAGTGAACCTTTTGATCAAGGATTCTATACAGGAATCCTGATTAAATGGCAGAAAATGTAGAATTTCAAATTCTCATAGACTCCAGACTTTCTGGAGGCATAGAGGCTGGATGAACCCATGAAACTACTGCACTGAGATAATCTTTAAACCTTAAACCAAAACTATCCTCTGAAGTCTTCTTAAAACTTAACACTGGCTTAGCTTAACTAATAAAACTGTCTACCTTGAACATTGTGCTCTTTTAAGAAGCACTATCTATATGAGATCAAATTGACAATAGCACCTCAAAAGATGAGATAGGAAACTTAGGGGGCAGTGAGTTTATGTTAACGGGGGAGGAACAACTTGGAAAAGGAGGTTGAGATTCATTGCACGACTTAATTAATCAATGCCACTGAATTGCACATATAAAAATCGTTGAATTGTTGTATGTTCTGCTGTGTATATTCTCAACAGCAACAAAAAATAGGTTCAGAATTCAATGTTTGCTTTCATTAATTAAAAGTTGAAATTATTAAAAAAAAAAAAAAGAATGTTTTCTACCGGCTCAGTTTCATAAGCTGGAGATACATTTAAGAACTACAAAGGTACTAAAGTTTTAACAGTAGGTGGAAAATTAACTTATGGGTATTGATTTTTTTTCCATCAGAAACTTTCCTGTCAGTGCCCTGAAGCTTGTCTATTTTTTGTTTTTGTTTCTTTCCCTGATCATCCTGATATTGAAATTATTGAACTCATGTAGTTCAAGAAAGTGTATTCTGAGTAAGAAAAAGTCAAATGTATTGCAAGATTTTATTTGTAGAACTAGTTATCAATGACATGAATTGACACAGTGGCTGTAACAATGGGCTCAAACATAACAAGATTGTGAGGATAGGGCAGGGACCTGGCAACATTTCGTTCTGTTGTATGAGTCACTATATGGCACCTAACAACAACACAGCTGTCATTCTTAAGGAATGTGATTTGAAAGTCTAATATAAAATATGATAAACTAGATGTTCACAGAAATCACTTGTGGTACAGCACAAATAAAAACGAGGTGGCAGGGGGTGAGTAACACTAGTATAATGCATGACTGACTGGCAGAAAGTAAAGGAATTCCCTAGAAGCCTGTACAAGAAAGTTCTTATCCATAGAAGTAAGCAGAACTGGGGTCAGAGTTTGCTTGCCCAATACTGATGGCCTAGAGTCTGGATTATAAGGGGCCACCCATTGGGAGAAAGGAGACAAAGCCGGGACTTGACAGGCTGGAAGATGAGATTAGAGACTATAAATACAAGTAGTGAATAGTGGTGGTATCTGGTCTGGAGGAATGGGATTATGGAGAATCACTCGGGGAGCTTCAAAGGTACCGGTATCATATTACTCTTAGGTGGTGGGTACATGGGGATTCATTTTATTCTCTAGATTGTCCATATATTCTTGTCATAAAATGTTATTTTTAGTCTATCATGAAATGACTTTGCTGAAGTCAAACCCATGCTGAAATATCAAGGGGAATTTCAATTTAGAAAATTACCTTTGTTGCCCATAAAAAGTACAGCTAATATGTTAGAATAGCTACATATCTAAAATCACCCCAAAGGACATACTTCACTATCGTTTTTATAATCCCCCTCCACTTCATCCTTGCCATTCTGTACTGAAAAAATTAGAGAAAATGCTGATCCATGGTTTATTTAATTAGTTAAAGCTTCATCTCACCAGATTGAGCATGTGTGTAAAGACTTTTGTGTTTTTAAAAACCAAATTCATACACAAAAAAGCAATGAACTATCAAAAATAAGTTTTATTTTAATTTTTCAATCTTTAAAAGCAAAATAAGAAATGCAAAAATATTTTAAATAATAACCCCTCATCAGAATATGTGTTTAGCTTCCCACATGACAGCTCCCAAAGAGATCAACATTCATATGGATGCAAAACTTTTGAGTATATTTTTAAATAATCAGTTTCTTTAATTAGTATTAGATCCAAATATTGCTTTATTAATGAAGAATTGTTTCTGACAACCCACAAACTACTTACAGGAAATACTAGCTGTTTAAATATTAGAGTTAATGTTTTCTCTTTTGAGTAGTTGGAGAAATCAAAATAGATACTAGAATTTGCAATTTTAATTCAATTTATTTAAAATATGATCTGGAGCTTTCAAACTTAACATCCTAGGATACAACTGGAAGCTAATAAGTAAACAGTATTCCTTCTAGCTATATTCTTAAATGATGAACTCCAATCCAGTTACACACACAAAAAAAAATACCAGTTGCCAAGTCAACTCTGATTTATGGCAACCTGGTGATTCTAACTCATGGTGGCCTCGACTCATGGCGATTCTACGTGTGTCAGAGCAGAACTGTGCTCCATAGGGTTTTCAATGGTTGACTTTTTGGAAGCAGATCACCAGGTCTTTCTTCCAAGTTGCTTCTGAGTAGACTCCAGTCTCTAACATTTTGGTTAATAGCCAGGTTGCTTCTGAGTAGACTCCAATCTCTACTGTTTTGGTTAATAGCCAAGTGCGTTAGCCATTTGCAGCACCCAAAGACTCCCCAGTTATTCCAATTACACCAGCTGCTTTGTTATTCCAGAAGCACATCAGGCATCTTCTTACCTGAGGATCTTAGCATTTGCTGTTCCCTCTGTCTGAAACACTCTTCATCCCGAAATCCACATGGCTCATTCAGTCACCTCTGGATCTTTTCTCAAATGTCACCTTTTCCTAGAAGCCTTCTCTACTGCCCTATTTAACATGAAATTATAGCAGCTGCTATCCCCTGTCTCCTCATAGTATTTGTCACATCTAACATACTACACTTTTTTAATGTTTTATTTTCTATCTCCTCAGATGGAATGCAGGCCCTGTGTGTGCAGGGACTTGTGTCATTTTGTTCCTTCTGTGTCCCCAGCACCTAGAAGAGTACCTGACACATAGCAGTATGCCCTAAATATTTCTGAACAGGTGCGTGGAAGGAGACTGCCTATATCCACCTATTTTAAATAACCATGAAAGGAAAAATGACATGTAAGAACCCTTGAAGTACATGAAGTCTTTACCTACTTCCTTATTTGAACCTGCAAACCCAGTCATCTGTGGACTTGCCCACAGCCCTCTGCTGAGTAGAGAAATTCAGAGATCTTCTCCCTTTGCTCATGTTTTCAATCAAATAAACATTATAGAAACAGCCCTTACTTAAAGTAGATCTTACCAGAACTACCCAAAAAACATTCCAACATCAATCCCCAAAGAATAAATCCAATGTTGAGAAGGAGTCAAGCAATTAGTGGCTGTACACCCTGTTGTTTAACCCCATTTAAAATTCTTAAACCTTCAAGTTCTATTTATTTCCTCTGATGAAAGATTTAATTATTGGTATTTTCAGTGGTACATGTCACCCCAGGATGATGAAATGTGATCAGAATCATGGTTGAGAGGAGCTAATGCAGGCTGGGTCATGATAAAAGTGAGTTGCAGATGATCACTGACTGATGTAAACAGAACTTTATTGGGATTAAAAAGTCGGTAATTACCAAGACAGAAGGCTTCAACACCATACAGCTATGGATGACTCAGAACAAGCTCCATACTCATACCCTGCTCCTTTGTAATTGGCTCAAAATTCCTGAAAAAATCTAATGATTAATCTTTTAGCATTATCCCTTCTTTACCTGCTCCATTATAAAATCTTAGTGTAAAAATTCAGCATTTAAAAGTAAATTGTTACTGCTGTGTTTTTTCATATGTGCTACTTTTGAAGAAATAAAGCTATATGGAATACTTCAGACCTAAAATGCTTTCCTTGTACTCTGGCTTCAGTCTATAACTCAGTTTCCATGGTTGGCTGGATAGTAAAATGAATATAAATAGAATAATCGATATTTTCTCTTCTAGCACCCTGGTTTTTTACCAGTGTTCAATCCAGCTATTAATCTAACACAATTTAGCTAATTTATGGAAGTTGATAATATGCAGGTATTAGATGACATTCATACATAGTGGAATGAAAATAAAATGGTATTACTAATTAACCACTGCTCAGTTTCCAAACCAGACAGGAATAGCAAAAGTTTTCCTATTTATCTGCAGGTCAGTATGCCACAAATGGTTAATGCCATCTGTCTTGGAGAATTTAGAACTGGTGAGGATAGCAAGATTTCTCAATTACTTAATAATGCTAGTTAGTTACTTAAACTCTAAATGCAAAACTAACCTCCTACAGATATCTACTAGATGTACATAAGACAGGACCTTATCTTTAATTAATGGCATTAATTTTATGTATGAATTTTACTCATTACCTAATGTTTACAGAAAATGCAATAGTCTCATTTTTAATTACATGTAAGAAGGAAGTACAGTATATTCAGTGTTGTCCACACTTTAGGCATTGTCTTTCTATTTTCATAACTGTTAAAAATAATCAAAACTTAAAATTTGAACATAAGGTTTATTCTGAGCAGTGATTCTATATGCATATCGGGAGACCATTTTGATACCAGAAAATGCAAATGGCTCAAGGAACCTAGGTATAATGAGGCTTATAAAGAGAAGAGGAGGGAGAAATATAGATCAACCATTGGTTAATCTTAACATGTTTAATTGTATCTTGCTCTCCCTTTTTTATTGAGATCAGCTGATATCAGGTCACAAGATGATGTCAGCCCCTCCATTCAGCCTGGCTTTGAACAGGAAAGAAAGGATTTGCAACTTTGGGTGAGAGAAAGGCCACTGGTGGATTAATTTTGGTCAGGAATTTTTTTTAAGTGAATATTTGGTTTTGTGAGTAAGAATACCCCCAAAATCAAAGCAAGATATCTGCCACCAAATTCTCTCTTTGACATTCCCCCATTCTGATCATGACTCAATCAGAATCTTTAATCACTAAGCACTGGCTGGGCACCAATCTAGGTTCTTCTGGTCTTATAGGCACTTCTTTACAGGGTACTTTTTTTTTTTTTTTTAATATTTTATTGTACTTCAGGT
>NW_004444134.1:989753-991156 GCF_000243295.1 Trichechus manatus latirostris | reverse complement strand
TGGTGCTTCTGCCTAGACCGCCATCTTGCCGGAGTCTCTACAGGGTACTTTTTTTGAAACATATGTATTCTTCTGGTTCTTTAGCTTCTTTTCTTTATGGTTCCTGTAGTCAAAATGAGACCATTTGTTGTACTTTAAATGGTCACTTGCAAGCGTTTAAGACTCCAGATGTCAAACAGCTTGGTAGCTTGATAATACTAGCTTGAAAATACTACAAAAGATCAGAATGAGGAGAATGTATAAGCCAATGGCATGTAAGGCTTATCTGCCCCATGAATCCAGATTTGCTAAAGATGACCACAAATCACAAGAAGATACAAAAGAAGCATCTGCAGCATGTACTACATCTCTAGTCATAAACTTCTGCTAAAACTATATCTCAGTATGCTTCTGTGTAGGTGTCATTAATATGTACCCAACAATTTTCTTTTTACCAAAGTACAAACTCCTCCTTGGTAAGCAGGTAAACAATCAAGAGCTAATATATTTCATAATGTAATTATCTTTATCTGCACTAATTCAGAGGGGAAGTGTATAGCATTTTCTAAATTATTAACAGAGCCAGCTTGTCTATCATCATTTGTCTAATATCATTTATAGCCTAAATATCACATATATATATTTAGGCTACAACTGATATTTGACAAGGTGGCTCTGTTAATAATTTAGAAAAGGTTATCTATACGTATATATGTTCTTTTTTTTTTTACATAGTCTAAACCAATTTTAGTAACTAAGGGTATTATACCTGTTATAGAACAGCCAATTAATGCTCCCTTTGTCAGTGGACCCTGATTTGAAAGCAGTTTGGCCAATTGTTTAATGGCTTTCAGCCTTAGTCTCTCGTTTTTCCAAATTTTCTTTTGGGTAATTGATTATGTAGAGATACATAGAGAAGAACATAAATCAGTTAACAAGAATAATTCTAATCTACAAGCAGAAAACAAACTCATTAGTTGTCCATGATTTCTCAAAGACAATGAACAAAAACCAGAATTCGATAGCCCAAGAGGGCTTGGCATAATTTCATATTGAAACAAAAAAAAAAAAATTATCTCTACAGTCACCCTTCTCTGAATCAAAAGACAATCTCAAAGCAAAATTTATCTTGATTTAAAATGTGGCTGTTTATTATTATTTACACAGGTGCAATAAGAATGGTAATTTATCAAACAGTGTTTTAAACTGGTTTGATGGCAGTTTTCTGTGGGGATACGTGCCATTAAAATATGGATGTATAAAAGCCTCTACGCTGCACAGCATGTTGAGACTTGTCTCCAACATGTTGAGACTTGTCATGATTTGTTTTCCCAAACCTATTGTCCCTTTACTGCTTGGCTTGTTTACCTGAATTCCTTCTCCCTTGCCCACACCCAAAGCCCATTGTTTTGTTAATTGCTTTA
>NW_004444134.1:979112-989123 GCF_000243295.1 Trichechus manatus latirostris | reverse complement strand
GCTCCTAGTCTGGGGGAACACTGATGAGAAGGCTGAGAGAGAAAGCCTTCCCCTGGAGCTGACACCCTGAATTTGGACTTTTAGCCTACTTTACTGTAAGGAAATAAACTTCTCTTCGTTAAAACCATCCACTTGTGGTACTTCTGCTATGGCAGCACTAGATGACTAAGACAATAAGCAAGATTTCCAATTATGCCCTGTTAACAAGGGAGATAGATTCTTATTGAATTTATGCAAATAACTATGTTGCCATAAAAAAAATAAGAAACTCATTAACAGTTTTCCAATTCCAGAGGGATTAGGGAGAGAAATGACATTTCATCTTTGTTTGCATAAACATAGTCTATTGAATTATTATAAGCCATAGATAGTTTAGGAGAAAAGAGAAAGTGGTTTCTTATATGCAGAAAACAGAACATTAAAACATTAGTATTATCCCCCCACATAAAACTCATAATAACCTTTTACTCCACTTAGTCCTGTAATTAATTTCTGTTCCATTTATCCTGGATCAACAGCCAGCCATGAACCCATCAAATTCTCCATAAGAATTCTGGAAATCTTGATTCAGTTCAACAGTTAAGCAGTGCCATTTAGAAATCGGTGTCCAAACATCTGGCATAGTCCTGTTTATGGGCCCCATTTGGTGAAAGAAAAAAAAACTCTGGCCAGTGGTTTATTGTGGGCACCTTCAGGACATCATCAAAGTAAGAACTATCTGCAGATGATAAGATTTAAAAATATCCATGGTTAACTTATTGTTAATAATAATTCATACAAGTGAAAGACCTGATGAAAATTCATAACAAAAGAAATGCAAAGCAAAACAAAAGTTACCTCAAAATAAAACTTTAGACAAAATATCTCTAAACATAGTGATTAACCTTATTTTCTAATTTTTGAAAATGGAATCCTTAGTGAGAAAAAACTTCAGATGTAACAGATAATAATCCTGAGACATAACATATTATGAATATAAAGCATATAGTTGGGATAAACCAAGAATATCCTAGGATTATCAAGTTTTAAAACATCTGAATAATAATAAAACTCTAGAGGTAAGCAGACTAAATCCTAAGTTGAAAACCATTGAATTCAGGGCTGCTAGAATTAAATCTAAGAATAAAGTTTTGACCATGTTAGCAATTAAAAAATAATAACTAAAATTACAACTGATAACATTAAGCCCTTGTTGTCTAATATTAGGCAAAATATAAGGGGAGACAATGACATATAAATTTTTAGTCCAATGAAAATTATACATTTTTCCTGATTTGACCACACATTTCATGTAACAGATAATACATTAATAAGCCTCTTCTTCTCCTCCCCCCACCCCCCACCCTTTCTCCTTACAAGGCAGGAACAAATTTTCTGTGGCTTTCCACAAAGTTTTGAAATTGTCAGGTGACCTACCATAGGTCATGGAGATGGATATAGATTTAATCAAAGTGACAATAAGAGATTTTAAAAGTAAAATTCTTAGATTTTTTCAAAAGCAACTGAGCTTGGTTTCTTACTCAAGGGCATAAAAATTGACATAAACTCAGAGACATAGAATCTCTGCCTCCTAGGCAGATTACACAGATGAAAAAAATAACCCTTCATACTGTAGGCGAAGGCAATAAACAGTAAACCAAGGAAACAGTACTATCAAAATTGAGCAAACTTTGTTAAGATTTGAACATATTTTATAGATTTTCAGACTCAGGTATTGTAAACCAAGGCAAGTAAAATTTTTCCAAGTTTTGTCATTTAATATGCTCTTATATTCTGGAATAAACTAACAGTTTATTTTTGGTCTGATCAAAGATGGTCTGCTAGGTCAGAACTAAATTCATAATGTTATCAAGAGTTATCAGCATGCAATGTATTAATTGTTGCTATCTCCAAATGATTTAATAAATGAGCATTTTAATTAAACGTTCCTCAGTTTTAATTTCCGATTTGGTTAATGTGGATGGGTAAATCCTACCCCAATGCAGTCACAAACTCTTTTACATACCTAAAGTCTGAAGAGTGCAAAGGCATTTGGAAACTAAATAAATAAATAAATAAAAGAAAACAAACATTGCTTTTGGGAAACAAATCTAATCCTTTTCCTTCCGGGAAAAAAAGAAAAACAAAACAAAACAGAAGCATGCATACATGCTCTGAAACTGTTTCCTCTCAGTATAGTCTCAATCCTAATTAATGTCATAACTTTTGAGAAAAGTAATCTAGTTCTACTACACAGAGAAACCTGAAGGGGGTGGATTCTTTCCTTGTGATTTTTACTTTTGGCTTCTTAAAATTCCTGTATAATAAAGTGCTTATTTATGGTTCTTTTTATGTTGGGGATCCACCCAATTTCTGATAACTATATTAATACAGCATTTTTCTTATTTTAAATCTCACATTAATGTTGACATTAATTTATCCTATTTTACTTTGTCTCTTTAAAGATCTTCACCTGGTTGTGAGGGGTCCTTTCTTTAAAAGCTTGCCTAGCATTACATGGGCAAGCCTCAGATCTCAGATGGTTTTTTAATGGAGCACCATACTCACAGGTGATATTCTTTATTTTGTGTGCCAAGCTACTATTTTGCTAAAAGGTGACCTGAGGAGATAGTTTTGGTTCAGGGTTTAAAGAGTATCTCAGAGCGATAGTCTTAGGGAGTCCTCTAGTCTCAACTGGTCCAGGGACTCTGGACTTTTTAAGAATTTGAGTTTGGTTCCACATTTTTCTCCCATTCTGTCACAGTCAATCTATTGTGGTCCTAATTAAAACAGTTGGTAGTGGTAGCCAGGTACCATCTAGTTCTTCTGGTTTCAGGGTAGATGAGGCCATGGCTCATGGAGGCTACTAGCCCTGTAGAGTAGTTTCTTCTCTGATACTTTGGCTTCTTTCTTTCCCTTTTGCCTCCTGATGAGTAGAGACCAATAGTTGTATCTTAGATGGCTCCTTGCAAGCTTTTCAGATCCCAGACACTACTCATCTCACTAAGACGTAGAACATGATCTTTGTGAACTATATTATGCCAGTTGACAAAGTTGTACCATGAGACTAAGGAGCTAAGCCTTCAAAACCAGAAAACCAAACTCACAAGGTGTTTGGTTATGTCTGAAAAGTATCTGTAACTATGTCTTCTATGAATGTATATGCCTGCACACACATACCTGTATGTACGCATCAATAGATACTTTTATCTGTGCACACATATGCACATTCCTGTTTCTACCCGTACACGTATATGTCTATACACACCCATATGTCTTTTGGTTATTGTTCGTGTTGTTTCAAATTTATATATGTCATATTCCTTTTTTTGTACTTTAGATGAAGGTTTACAGAACAAGTAGTTTCTCATTAAACGGTTAGTACACATAGTTTCATGACATTGGTTAACAACTCCACAACATGTCAACACTCTCCCTTCTCGAACTTGGGTTCCCTATTACCAGCTTTCCTGTCCCCTACTGCCTTCTACTCCTTGTTCCTGGGCTGTTGTGCCTCATTAGTCTCGTTTTGTTTTATGGGGCTGTCCAATCTTTGGCTAAAGGGTAAACCTCAGGAGTGACTTCATTACTGAGATAAAAGGGTGTCCAGGGCCATACTCTCAGGGTTTTTCCAGTCTCTGTCAGGCCAGTAAGTCTAGTCTTTTATTGCTAGAATTTTGTTCTACATTTTTCTCCATCTCTGTCCCTGACCTTCTGTTACTGTCCCTGTCAGGGCAGTCAGTAGTGGTAGCCAGGCACCATCTAGTTGTACTGGACTCAGTCTGGTGGAGGCCGTGGTAGTTGTGGTCCATTACTCCTTTGGACTAATCTTTCCCTTGTATCTTGTTTTCTTCATTCTCCCTTGCTCCCGAAGGGATGAGACCAGTGGAGTATCTTAGATGGCTGCTCACAGTATATATGTCATATTCTTTACCACAAACATCCTTTTCTCTTGAGTGCTTCTTAGTGATATCGTTTACTTTGGTGATGATCTGCTCATTACACCCACTTTCAGTGCTACTTTTCCCATTGCCAAAAGTAACAAGAATCTATGATCTAGTGAGTGATTCCCCTCCCCCATCCCTGTTCTTGGTAACCACCAATGTACATTGGTCTCTGTATATGTATAAATCTATTCTTGTCTTCTTATAAAAGTGGAATCACACAGTATTTGTCCTTATGTGATTGACTTATTTCACTTAGCAAGATGTCCTCCAGGTCCATCCATGTTATAACATATTTTGCAGACTCGTCATTGTTCTTTATGGTTCCATAGTATTCCATTGTATGTATGTATCACATTTTTTTTTATCCATTCATCTATGGATGGGTACTTAGGTTGTTTCCATGTTTTGCTATTGTGAATAATGCTGTAATGAACATAGATGTTCATATGTCTCTCCATGTCTCTTTTGTTATGTCTTGTTTTCATTAGATCTAGCATGATTGCGGGATCATGAGGTATTTCTATTTCTAGTGGTCTGAGGATCTGCCATACCGTTTTCCATAGAGTTTGTACCATTTTACAGTCCCACTAGCAATGAATAAGAATTCTAATCTCTCGACATCCTCACCAACATTTGTTGTCATCTGTTTTTTTATCAGTGCCATTTTAGCCAGGGTGAGATTGTATATCATTGTAGTTTTGATTTGTATCTCTCTAATGGCTAATGATCATGAGCATTTTTTCATGTGTTTGTTGGTTGTTTGAATGTCCTCTCTGGTGAAGTGTCTGTTCATGTCCTCTGTCCATTTTTAATTGGGTTGTTTGTCCTTTTGTTGTTGAGTTGTTGAAGTTTTCTATATACTTTAGAGATGAGACCCTTCTTGGATATGTCGTTTCTGAAGAATTTTTCCAGTCGTACGTTGTCTTTTTACTCTGTTGATAAAGTCTTTTGATGAGCATAAGTATTTAATTTTTAAGAGGTCCCAATTATCTATTTTGTCTTCTACTATTTGTGCATTTGTAGTTATGTTCGTTAGCCTATTTTTTTTAAAAAAAATTAGGTCCCATAGTTTCCTCACTATCTTTTCTTCTAGGAACTTTATGGTTTTAGGTTTAAGCATTGGCTAATCTTAACATGATTGACTGAGCCCTGCCTTCCTGCTTTTATTGAGATCAATCTATATCAGTTCAAAAGATGGTCTCTGCCCCTCCACTCAGTCTTATCTTTTGAGATTCAAATTTAGTAACCCTGGCTTCAAACAGGAAGAAAAAGATTAGCAACATTGAGTGAAAGAAAAGCCACTGGTGGATTAATTTTGACCAGGAATTTCTTTAAAGTGAATCTTTGGTTTCATGAGTAAAAAAATCCCAAAAATCAAAGAAAGATATCTGCTATCAACTTCTCTCTTTGACATAATCTTTGTCATCTCCATCATATCATCTGTAGCTTAATTTCTTAATAATGTTCTCTAAATTCTCTCAATAGTTTTCCTTACAAATCTACCTTCATCTTCATTCATAGCAACAGCAATCATGAGATCATCAGTTTAATTCATTAATTCAGTTTACTTAACAAATATTTATTAAGCATATGCTTTGTGCCACACACTTTTGGGAGCTGTAAATCATGGAGATGATTTTAATAGAGAAGAGAGTCAATAAACAAATAAATATGTGGGTAATGTTCTATAAATGTAAAGTCAGCTAAGTTACATAAAGATGATGTGGGGTCAGGGCCCCTCTGAAGGAATGACATTTCAGCCTGTGAGGTTTAGAAGAGTTTTCTGGGTAGCGAAAACAGAAAGGTAAGTGCCCCAATGTGAGAGAGATTCTGGTGTCCTCAGGGGTGTCTGGAACACAGTGAGGAAGACTGAATGCCTGGGGGTGAGGCCTCAGAGTCAGGCAGGGACAGGTAATGTAGGAGCATGGGGGTCCTGGGAAGCTTAGATTCCATTTTGAGTGTGATGAGAAACCACAGGAGAGTTTTACGTGGGAGAGTGACATGAAGTACTTTCCATTTGTAATGATTATTCAAGCTTCTGTGTGAAGAACTGACCTGACAGCAGCAATTCTGGGGCTGAGAAACCACTTACAAGGCCACTGCAGTCATCTTAGGGAGGTGTGGGTGGCTTAGGAAAGAGTGGCAGTGGTGGAGGTGGTGGGAAGTGGATGGATTTGATAGTTCTATCTTTTTAATATACATCAAAAATAAATACACAAAATTTGAAGCTCATCCATGTTCTATCTAAAACTACAGACAGTCCAACTTAAGAACAACTCATACTTGCCCTTTAACGTTATGTAAATTTGCACTCACTTGGAAACCACTGAACCAAACCCTACTCGCAACAAATTCTTCATCAGTCACCTTAACTTGCTGCATGTGCAGCTTTCAAATCATTGAAAAGGCTTCAAGCCTTTTCTTTCACTAAAGTTAGGCTACATAAGAACCATATGCATCTGCTCCAACTTACCTACAAATTCTTAAAGACACACATAGGAATGAATTTCATTCGTAACCCAGGGACCGCCTGTATCTCACACACCAGTGTGACAGGCCCTGTCCTTTGTGAACCCTGGTGTAGTGATTTGACTTCAGTGTCTGGAATCAGACTGCTTGGCTTTGAGTCCCAGGTACCAAACTTATTGCCTGCAAGACTTTTTGCAAGTTACTTCACCTTTTAAACTTTTCTATTTCTTTTTCTATTTAATGAGGATGCTATAGCTCTCTCTTATGGTTATTAAACTTACTCAATGGTATAATGTATGTGCAGTACTTACCACTGTACCTAATGTATGATAAATGCATAACTATATATATTTATAAATGATATAATTAATAGAGACATCTAGTTCTTATTCTGTCTTCTCACAGTAACCACAATCAGCACTATAAATATGTTTTGTCATTTTTGGTTACTGCTGCTATTATTCTCAAGAAGAACAAATGTTTTGCTTTACTGAGTATTTAACAAATAAAATTAATATATTACAAATGTGGTGTTGTTTTCCAAATGATCTTCATGCTTCAGATTCAAAGTTCCAGGAGGTGTTTTTCTTGTGCTCACACAGGTGAAATAATAGCTGAAACTGACCAGAATTCTCAAGTCAAGCAGTCTGCATGCTGCAGCATAAACTAACACAGGCACCCCAGCATGCTGATGGAGAATAAAGGAAAGCACATGTCTGAAATGTGCATAACACCACACTCCTTAAAACACCATTTATAAAGCCTGGTCAGCTTTGCTCTGCAAATTGGCCAGCACCTAACATGGAGGGACTGCTGGTAGTGCCCCATAGCCATGTCACCTGGATTTCCTTATCTAGTTTATTATTATTAATTGTTCCAAAAACACTTGGGAAATTTCAGAGAAAGGGAGAGACTGTGATCTCTGGCCTGAGTGTGGTCCTGCCAGGAGGCCAAGAGACTCTCTCAAGGTCCTCTCAGTGATGTGGTATGTCTTAACTGATACTTTCCTTTTAAAAACAACTCTCCTTTTGGAGGCACCCAAAAAGGATATTACGGATTATGTTTGAATAAATACACTGGAACTTGCCTTCCTGTTCTCCTTTTTTTCAGTGAAGAAATCCTCTTGGAATGTGAAAAAGAAATGAGTTTGAGCATACTAAAGCCAAATAATGCATCGCTGATCTCTCTTACCCACAAGGCAATACAATAGTGAACCCCTAATATGCTAACCCAGTCATTTGGAGACTGGGATCCATTACACAGTGTCGGGAGGAGACAGATGGGTGGTCTAAAGAATATGATTCTCCTATAAAAACGAGGGTATATACACACACTTGCTTATAAAAATACCTCCGAGGGGGCCTGCTAAGGAATCTGTGTGCTGCCAGCCCAATTCTTCCAACTAAAATTTAAGAGTCCTCTAGGTTTGCAAACTTTTAGTGTTACAAATTTAATGTCACTTCACCCTAAGTAACACCAAATGTTGTACCTCCCTGTGCTTTCCTGATTCGATACTGACTTGACTGGCCTAATTACCTGCCATCTGAGAATAACCCCTTTCCCTCCAGCATGAAACTTCCTGTTTATTGATGAAGAAACTATGATGGCAAGGGAAGGTGTGCTCGTGACCCAAAGGCTTTCTTGACGCTCCCCTTAACTGAACCTCCAACATGTCTGGACAGGGAAATTTCAGGATAGAGCCAAGCCAGGCTCATTGAGCACAGTATTGGGTTACCAACGCTATGGACACAGTTTTTCAGTACAGCCCACATTCACCTGAGAGTTCTAGCAAAGTGCCCACTTAACTTGACGATGTGTAGATCTGCAGAGCGGGGCCTAAATTAACCCAGATTTGTAGTAGAAAAAATGCTGGGGAAAAGAGACAGAGAGAAAGCCCAGTTGTTGCATTCTAACGCTGTCTTCCTAATACCTTCCTGTAAGTCTGAGCAACACATGGACATTAGGAATGCTTTTGGGGATTGGGAAAAAGTGAGATTTTTCTACATGGAGTATTTCTTCTTTTGAACTCTTGTACCAACTGAATCATTCCACATATTAAAAAATGTAATAAGTGCCCTATTTATGGAGAATTTTACAGGCAAAATATAGAAATAGCATGATCTGAATATTTTATGAAAGGGCCAAAACCCATAGTATATTAAGATTGATTTGCATGGAATTTTGCAGACTCCCAGATAAATAATGTAAAAAAGGAAACAAACTTTGTTTGAACTCAGCAGATTACCTGCCCCTCGTCTGTGTCTTCTCCTGTTGCTAATTTAACACCTGTAAATTGCCATGGAAATAGCATATAAAATGTACACTTCATGTTGCAAAGATAGGAGGTTCAAGTTGTGTGAGGGACAGAATATTATTAGACTTTCTTCAGCTCATGCATTCCCCCAGCCTTGACAATGTGGGCAATTTCATTGCTATCAATTTTGTATCTTTTTGTGTTTGGAATAGCTAAAAAAAAAGTGGATAAGACAGCCAAGAAGCTTGTAGAACTATAAACCATGGCAAAAAATAGAATTCAACAACATATCAAAAAAAATAACTCACCATGATCAAGCGGGATTTATACCAGGTAGGCAGGGATGGTTCAACATTAGAAAAACAATCAATGTAATCCATCACATAAATAAAACAAAAGACAAGAACCACATGACCTTATTAATTGATACAGAAAAGGCATTTGACAAAGTCTAACACACATTCCTGATAAAAACTCTCAGCAAAATAGGAATAGAAGGGAAATTCCTCAACATTATTAAGGGCATTTATACAAAGCCAACAGCCAACATCTTCCTAAATGGAGAGAGTCTGATAGCATTCCCCTTGAGAACAGGAACCAGACAAGGATACGCTTTATCATCACTCTTGTTCAACCCTGTGCCAGAGCAATTAGGCTAGAAAAAGAAATAAAGGGCATCCAGATTGGTAAGGAAGAAGTCAAAGTATCTCTATGTGCAGATGATATGATCTTATACACAGAAAACCTCAAAGAACTCACAAGAAAACTACTGGAATAGAAGATTCCAGCAAAGTATCAGGATACAAGATAAACATACAAAGATCAGTTGGATTCGTCTACACCAACAAAGAGAACTTCGAAGAGGAAATCCCAAATCAGTACCATTTACAATAGCTCCCAAGAAGATAAAATACTAAGGAATAAATCTAACCAGAGACATAAAAGACCTATACAATGAAAACTACAAGAAACTACTGCAAGAAAACAAAAGAGACCTACATAAGTGAAAAAACATACCTTGCTCATGGATAGGAAGACTCAACATTGTGAAAATGTCAATTCTACCCAAAGCGATCTACAGATACAATGCAATCCTGATCCAAATTCCAATGGCATTTTTTAATAAGATGGAGAAACAAATCACCACCTTCATATGGAAAGGAAGGAGCCCTGGATAAGTAAAGCATTACTCAAGAACAAAGTGGGAGGTCTCACACTACCTGATTTTAGAACCTATTATACCACCACAGTAGTCAAAACAGCCAGGTACTGGTACAACAACAGATACATAGACCAATGGAACAAAATTGAGAATCCAGACATAAATTCATCCACCTATGAGCAGCTGATATTTGACAAAGG
>NW_004444134.1:967479-977617 GCF_000243295.1 Trichechus manatus latirostris | reverse complement strand
GAACTAGATGGTGCCCAGCTACCACCAATGACTGCCCTGACAGGGAACACAACAGAGAGTCCCTGATGGAGCAGGAGAAAAGTGGGGTGCAGAACTCTAATTTTAGTAAAAGACCAGCCTTGATGGTTTGAGACTGGAGGGACCCCAGAAGAATAGCCCCTGGACTCTCTGCTGGCCCAAAACTGAAACCATTCCCGAGGCCAGCTCTTCAGACAAAGATTAGACTGGAAAATGGGACATAAAATGATACTCGTGAAGAGTGTGCTTCTTAGCTCAAGTAGATACATGAGACAAATGGGCAGCTCCTGTCCAGAGGCAAGATGAGAAGGCAGAGAGGGTCAGAAGCTGGTTGAATGGACACGGGAAATCCAGGGTGGAAAGGAGGAGTGTGTTGTCACATTATAGGGACAGCAACTGTTGTTAACATAACAATATGTGTGTAAATTTTTGTATGAGAGACTGACTTTAATTGTAAACTTTCACTTAAAGCACAACAATAAAACAAACAAAGAAACAAAAAAACATGGCAAAAGAGTTGGAAAAGATTTAGTTTTAACTAATAGTCTTCTAATTCTTTTTTTTTTTTTTTCTTGCCCTTAAGAATTCTCCATATGTTTCTGTGGAATAAATGGAAAAATTAGAGAAACCCCTTGGTGGCTACAATGATACTGAATGCTTGAAACAATGCTGGGCAATCCAGGAGAGAGGGGGTTGGCTTTGCTTTTCTAAAGCCATGAGGTGGTTTCTCTGGAGCTGTGCTTTCATTACTCATTATATGAACTTTCTTCTTTCCACAAATGGGACTGTTGATTCACTGCTAACAAAATCTGAAAGCTAAGGCATCAATCAAAGAAATTCCTTGCCAGGTGCACTTATATACTAATTCTTCTGAAATGTCTCATCAACTGGTATTATATAGCAGGAATGGTAGGTCTTGCTTTCCTTTGCCAAATTACCTTCCATCTGTTCAGGTCAATGTGCCTTTTATCTTTTGTATTTTCTTTCCTGATTTCTCTCTCTCTCTCTTCTTTGTTGAGAGTACAGAGTCAAGTTCCCGCAAGTGCAGAGTCCTTCCCCGAGGCCTGTTACAGAGTGACAACATTGACAGGGTCCCTGAAGCTCAGCTGGCAAGGCAATAGAGAGGGCCTGCGCTCAGAGCAGTTGTGCCCAAGTGTCTGTAAGGACAGACTTCTGTGTGCTGCTCTCTGGTCCTGGATGTCCCAGACTCAGTGACGCAGGGAACAGCACCTGAACAAACTTCCACTGCCAGACTCCAGGATATGCAGCCCTCATTTTACACATGCAAGAAATTAATCATGATTTTAAAGTAGTATTATAATTAGTATTTCCTAAGCATATGTGCCAACTGCAAGATGCCAGTTTTCATTAGTGGACAGTTCTTCAGCCTCCTCTGCTCCAAAACCTCTGTTCTCACACCCATTCCGTGTCTAATATTATGTTCTGTGTCTCTATGTTATATTAGCTTAAAGCAGGTTAATGTGAAGCACAGCTCACAACTCATGTGAATGTGCTGTGAAAACTGTAAAGTGACATGGAAAGTATTATTAGTATTCAAAGTCTTTGTACCAAGAATTACAGTCTCTTTTCCCCAAATATATTGTGAATCTATCCCTGAGCTAGAGCTAGAACCTGGACTTCCCTAAAACCGGCTGCACTGTGTGCAGTTACTTTATAAGTTTCCTGTGGTGTGAAAGCACTTCAGCTGTCTTTTTACCCATGTGCCCCAGGCAGTCTGCCGCCCACTCCGGTTAAATGTGAGTTATCCACAGGTTCTTAATGAATTAAAAGAAAAAAATTACTCTTCAGTTTAAACAGCAAAATTTAAGATTTAACCGTTATTTTAAAGATGACTTTTTAAAACAACTCAGAGAAATGAAAATAGAAAGTCTCATTCTTATCTTTCCCCCATTTTTCTACCATATGAATCTATAACTTTAGCGCAAAGCTCTTTTCTGGCAATTTGTTGTGCCTGTTTGAGATGGTTCCTGGAACCATCTCTCTCTTTGATCAACCACACTCTGCTCAGCTACAGGCTGATCAAAGGTTACTCAAGGCTTTAGCTATTCACTTCGAAGTTCTTAGGTGACTGAGCATCGATTTACATCTGAACACACAGCAAGAGAGAAAGGCAGAAGAAACTAACAAACGGGTCCTGTTGAAGGAATCCCCTTTCTCCAGTTACAAAGTAGTTGTTTTCACTCTGTTCTTTTTAGTTTCTGCCACGCATTAGTGACATCATTGGCTAGGTAGCCCTGGGTGTGGCCCGGACTGTGTGTTAGACTTGTTTGTTGGTACCAGCCCTTTACTATTAGCAACAACCTGAACTCACAAACTACTTAACAAAGACAAGTCTGAATAAAATATAGACAACTCTCAGGGCGGGTCTTTGTACTTTCTATTACACCATCCACTAATGGATGCTAATTTTCAATAACACTTGATCTTCTAAGGTAGGTTCCAGTGATACAGTATTGTTCTGGCATAACCATGAGGATGAGAAATTCTAGCAGATCATATCTAACAATTTATAAATTATAATTTTCCTCTATGTAGAAGAAAACATTCAAGACCTAAATAATTCACATACTTAGAAATGAAAACACCTTATCTTATGCCCTACTTTCTCAAATGGCATGGAGGTGAAAATTGTTAAACGGATAATGTCTTTCAACACTAAATTTTCAGCTTAATTTAAGTATAGAAATTATGTGTCAAATGGCATAATCTACATGTTCTGTTGAAAGATTGCCATTTCATTCTTATAAGAAAAAATAAAATAAGCGTTTTTCCACATGGTCTGCTCAGCAGGAAAGAAAGTTTATACACCTGACTCGAACAATGCCATCTTTGATGAGAAAAATGACAATAGCTTTGAAAGTGTTAACTGAATTCTTATGAAAGCAAAAGTAGTGTTTTGTTTCATTCTGCCACGGATTTCACATAAGATCCAAAGGCAAATAACTGGAGAGAGAAATATAAAATTAATAGTTAGGAATATAGTAAAAATTTATCTTAGTGCAGTTGGAAATTTAAAGACTTTCTGAAATGCATTTCATTTTAAATCATGTCATAACTACATTCATTCAATATCCTGCTGTAAAATCTGAACATGCCCTTGGTTTTCTCCTCCCAGGGAGGTCACTGAAAGATTTGTCTATCTTTGGGGAGATGGGAAATGCCTGCTCTCATAACTCATTCCATTTTGAATGTGATATTTCTATTCCCTACACTTCCATAAAGCACTCTGCCAAGGAAATCAGTCATGAGCTAAAGAGAAAAGCAAGATGAATATAAAGAAGGAGGAGTCCAAATAGTTAACTGATACAAATATTTGAGCATGCTAGGTGGGAAGGAGAGAAAAGGAAAGGAGAGATGAGAAGAAGAGTGGGAGGACAGGGGAGAGGGATAGAGAGGCAAGGGACAGACCAGATAATATAGGGGAAATCATATGCAAAATAATTAGTTGGTGACCTTATTTATGAAAAATGAGGAATGCACTCCTCTGACAGATAAATTATATATAGAAAAGATGGGCCATTTCTAGTTAGTTTAGAACAAAACTTAAAGTGAGTGTTAAAACAGATACTTGTAATGAAATAAGTATTCCAGTAAAGTAATAATCTCTCAATCTATAGTTCTTGGACAAGAGAAAAGAGAGTAATAATCATGTCACTGTTGCAAGTACTTTTTTTTCAACTCCAGGTTGAAAATATCTTCTCTTCTCTTTAAAAATACCTATATTTTGGAGAAGGCACAGCAAGATGGCAGCACAAGCAGTCACATGCCGTGAACCCTCACAACTATTATAGAAGAAAACAAGCAAATATAGATAAAACTGATAATCTCAGAACTCTGGACATCAGTTAAAGGGTTGGAGGACCAAGAGAACTGATTTAGAAAATAATATTTGGAATCTTTATTCCCTGACTTTGAGCATAGAGAAATGTGACCCAGCTGGGGCTGGCCCTTCACAGACTCACAAAGACACATCAACTGGGCCCTGAGATAGACAATAAATGGGAAAATCTCAGAAATTATCTTAAGGAAGTTTTCACAAAAGGGCAATCAAATCTAACACAAAAGACTTCTTCCCACTTTTTGTCTTTTTCTATTGGCATTTAGTGAATAGAAATTTGTTGGACCAATGAAGATCCTCCTGACTTTCATAACTGAAACCTGTACAAATGATTGTTAAAGATGATTCAAAATGTAAGAGCACAATTTCTAGCCAATCTGTGAAAATGAGACACTTTCAATGCTTCTACCCATTTTGTGATGTTGATATATACTGATGATTCTGTAACCTTCCTCCGATTCGGGCAGATAATCTAGCTCTGGCAGCATGCTTGTCCGCTTCCCACTTTTGTCCTTTTGAATATATGCCGAATAAAACTTTCTTTTTGCTGTACTAAACTTTATGATGTTTTTCCTCTACAACAGAACACAGAATCAAGTAAAATGCAACATACTGTGGGAGAGCGGAAGTTCACAGTGTCCTCAGTCCACTTTTCTCCCAAATCCGGTATGACCATCTTGGTGGTGGCAGCCTGCAGAACACAGTGAAGCCCAGCGAAGACCCCACAGGCAGAAAAACCTGAGCTCACAGACCTAAGAAAGGGCTCCTTGGTGCACTGCAGGCCTGGGACTACATGGATCCCGGGAGCGAGTGGGGTGTGGAGTGCAGTGAGGCTTGGACTTAGTGAACATCCAGGCCCCAATGAAGGCACTGTGGGCAGAGATGCCTTAGCACACGGACCTAAGAAAAGGGGCTGTGGTCACTGCAGGCCTGGGACCGTGTGGGTACCCGGAGGCAGTGGCCTGTGGAACACAGTGAGGCCCAGACTTTGTAAACAGCCAGGCTCAGGTGAATGTAGCACAGGCAAATACTACTGAGCAAGTAAACCCAAGAAAGGGCAATGTGGCTACCACAGGCCTGAGAGTGCTGGGTCCTAGGAGGAAGAACTGTGCAGAGCAGAGTGCAGCCCAAACTTTATGAACAGTCAGATCCTGGTGAAGGCAACTGAGAAGCTAGACCTAGGGCAGAGTGGCGCAGCAAACACAGTGCAAGCCTGAGTTCTTGGGTACACAGGTCTGGGATGGAGAGACTGGGTGAGCACAGTGAGGGCTGAAACACTGAGAGTAAAACCTGTGGTGGTGAGAATTAGCAAGAACAGTGCAAGTCTGAATTCCTGAACACTTGGGCCCAGGATAGAGAGTCTTGGTGAGGGAAAAGCAAGACGAGGTGTCTGAGTGATGAGACATAAGATGGAGTGGCTTGGTGAGCACAGTGCCAGCCTGAGTTCCTGAGCACACAGGCTTGGGACTGAGAGACTGGCTGAGCACAGTGCAGTCCAAAACATCTGAGCCATTGCAGCTGGGCAGAGTGGCATGGTGAACATAGCAAAGGCTTGAGTTCATGAACACTTGGATCTGGGACAGAGAGACTTGGTGACTGCAGTGCAGCCTGAAGCACCTGAGCAGTCATACCTAGGATGGAATGGCTTGGTGGGCACAGTGAAGACTAGGGTTCCCATGGGTCCCAAGAAGAAACTAGGTGAGCACAGACAGGGCTTCAATTCATGAACCATGATGATGTGGTAAATTGGCAATAGCTGCCACTTTCAGGGTGGAACTCTGAGGCTGGTGTAGCATAGCTGACATTCCTAGAAGGGGAGTCTTGGGGTATATCTGTGATAGATGCATCTCCTGGGTAGTGGTCTAATGCCAGAGTTGCACATCCAAGGGCAGAGGGTTGTGGTGAGCAATCAGAGATGGCTGATATTCTCAAATGTGGGGCTAATGCTAAAGGGGCATAGCAAGTGTACTGTGGTTGGGGGAGTCTGGTACTGGAATAATAGGGTCAGCATCCCCAATATCTTGAGGGGTGGCAACCACAACAAGTGCTATAAACCTTAGAATTTGGTGCTGAAGTGGCCTCCCATTCAGGGAACCTAGAGGTGAAACAGTGACAGCTGGTGTCTCTGGTCAGGGAAACTAATAGGAAAGGGACAATAGCAGGTGCACCCAGAAGAAGAGTCTGGAGTTAAAGTAGAGAACTTCAACAATTTAAACTAATAATAAAAAAGAAAAAGAGCAAATCCCAGAGAAGGGGAAGAATCTAATCTCCAGAGTTACCACAGTAAAATACCTTAATGTCCCGATTACAATCAACAATTACAAAGCATATAAAAACCAAAAAATAGAAAAAAATAAACCTGTTGCCGTCGAGTCAAATGTGACTCATAGCAACTCTGAAGGACACAGTAGAACTGCCTCATAAGGTTTCAAAGGCTGTAAATCTTTATGGAAGCAGACTGCCACATCTTTCTCCTGTGGAATAGCTAGTGGATTTGAATTGCTGACCTTTCGGTCAGCAGCCAAGCACTTAACCACCACACCACCAGGGCTCCAAAGCATATGAAGAGGCAGAAAAGAATGGCCCATGCAAAAGACCAAAATAAGGGGACAGAAACTGTCCCTAAGGAAGGACAGATAATGGAATCACTAGACAAAGGCTTATAGCAGCAGTATTAAGCAGGCTCAAAGAGTTAAAGGAAAACATGGAAAAGGAACTAAAGAAAATCAAGAAAATGATAAAAGAACAAAACAAGAATTTCAATAAAGAGATTAAAAAAAAAGAAAACTTTACATATACAAACAGGAATACTGGAGCTGAAGAGTACAATAACAATTCTCTGGAAGGGGTTAGGAGCAGATGTGAATTGGCATAAAAAAGAATCCATGAACTTAAAGGTCAGGCAATTGAGATTGTTCAGTTTGAGGAGCAAAAAGGAAAAAAAATGAAGAAAAATGAACAAAGTCTAAATGATCTGTGGGACACCATCCAGCAGAATAATATATGCATTATGTGAGTCCCAGAGGAAAAGAGAGAGAGAAATGTACAGAAAGAATTTTCAAAGAAACAATGGCTGGAGGCTTCCCAAATATGATGAAAGACAAGAACTTATACATCCAAGATGCTCAACAAACTCCAAGTAGGATAAATCTAAACAGAGTTACTCTGAGGCATATTATAGTCAAACTCTTGAAAACCAAAGACAAAGAGAAAATTTTGAGAGCAGTACGAAACAAGCAAAGTATCACACACAAGGGGTCTCCAATAAGATTGAGTGCCGATTTTACCACAGACACCATACAGGCAAGAAGGCAGTGGGATGACAAATTTAAAGTGCTGAAAGAAAAGAACTGTCATCCAAGAATACTATATTGGCAAAACTGTCATTCAAAAATGAGAGGTAAATTAAGAGGTTCCCAGGTAAACAAAAGCTGGAAGAATTTGTTACCACAAAATCAGACCTACAAGAAATGCTAAAGAGTGTCCTCCAGAAGGAAAACTGAGGACCCTTGACAATAATTTGAAGTTCTACATACCTTTCATGATAAAATCACTCAACAACATAGGAATAGAAGGGAAATTCCTCAATATAATAAAGGGCATTTATGAAAAACACACAGGTAACATCATACTCAGTGGAGAAAAACTGAGAGTCTTTTCATTAAGATCAGGAACAAGACAAGTATGCCCACTCTCACCACTGCTATTTAACATCATTCTGGAAGTCCTAGCCAGAGAAATTAGGCCTGGGGGGTGGAAACAAAAGGTATCCAAATCAGGAAAGAGGAAGTACAACTATCTTTCTTTTCAGATGACATAATCGCATACATTGAAAACTCCGAAGATTCTACAAGAAAGCTATTAGAACTAATACATGAATTTAGCACAGTGGCAGGGTACAAGGTCACACACAAAAATCAGCTGGGTTTCTATACATCAGCAATGAACAAGCTGAAAAGTAAATTAAGGAGACATTACCATTTACAATAGCATCTAAAAGAATAAAGCACACAAGAATAAACTTAACCAGGAAGGTGAAAGACTTGTATGTGAAAAATTATGAAACATTACTAAAAGAAATTAAAGAGGCCTAAATAAATGGAAAGGCATTCTGTGTTTATGAACTGGAAGGCTTAATACAGTTAAGATGTCATTACTACCCAAAGCAATCTACAGATTCAGTGCAATCACCATCAAAATTCCAACAGCCTTCTTTTCAGAAATATGAAAACCAATTCTCAAATTTATATGGAATGGCAAGAGACTCTGAGTAGCTAAAGAAACCATGAAGAAGAAGAATAAATTAGAAGGACTCACATTTCCTGATTTCAAAACATACTACAAAGCTACAGTAACTAAAACAGCCTTGTACTAGTATAATGATAGACATATAGCCCCATGGAATAGAATTAAATCCAGAAATAAATCCATACATCTAAGGTCAACTGATTTTTGACAAGGCTGCTAAGTACATTCAGTGAGGAAGAAAGAGTCTCTTCAATAAATGGTGCTGGAAAAACTGGATTTTGACATGCAGAAGAATGAATCAGGATCCAACCCTTACACCATACACAAAAGCCAATTCAAAATGGATCAAGGATTTAACTGTGAAAACTAAAACCATAAAATACTTAGAAGAAAATGTAGGGGTGAAGCTGTGGGACCTAGTGTTTAATGGTAGATAATTCGATATGATAAGAAAAGCTTGAGCAGTAAAAGACAGATAGATGGGACCTTATTAAACTTAAATTCTTTTGTATATCAAAGGACTTTATCAACAAAGCAAAAAGGCAACCTAGAGATTGGGAGAAAATTTTTGGGAATCACATATCAGATAACCTAATATCCAATATATGTATATAAAACTTCTACCACTTAACAACAAAAAGACGAACAACCCAATCAAAACATGGGCAGAGGACTTGGACAGTTCACCAAAGAGGACATTCAAATGGCCAATAGGCACATGAAAAGATGCTCAACATCAATAGCCATTAGGAGATGCAAATCAAAATCACAATGAGATATCACTTTGATCCCATTAGAATGGCAAAAAATGGAAAACAACAAGTGTTGGCAAGGTTGTGGAGAAACTGGAACACTTATTTATTGCTGGTGGGAATGTAAAATGGAACAGCCATTGTGGAAACAGCTTGGCATTTCCTCAAAAAGTTGAAGATTTGGACACTGAGAACCCAGGGTGGACAGGGAAAGGGAGAGCACTGGCACATTGCAGAGATTGCAAATAATGTCACAAAACAATTTGTGTATAAAATTTTTGAATAAAAACTAATTTGCACTGTACTTTCACCTAAAATACAATAAAATATTTTTTTAAAAGTTGAAAATAGAATTACCATATGACCCAGTAATCCCAATTCTTGGTATATACCCAGAAGAAGGCAGGAACAAAAATAGAAAACTGTACACCAATATTCATTGAAGCACTTTTCACAATAGCCAAAAGGTGGAATCAACCAAAATGTCCATCAACAGATGAATGCATAAACAAAATGTGCTATATATATACAATGTGATATTATACAGCCATAAAGAGAAATGAAGATTTGATGCATGTCAAAACATGGATGAACCTTGAGAACATTATGCTCTGCGAAATAAGTCAGCCACAAAAGGATAAATACTGCATGATCTCACTTATATGAAATAATCAAATATAGAAATCAAAGATTATTAATGGTTACCAAGGAGGAAAGGGTAAAGGGGATGTTTTTGTTTGAGGACATTGAATTTGTGTTAATGGTCATGGAATATTTTCAAAAAGGATAGTGATAATGGTGGCACAACATGAAAAATGTAATCAATGCCGTTGAATCCTAAATGTGGAAGTTGTGCTGCCAAATGTTTTGGTGTGTATATTTTCACCACAATAATAATGTATTTTTTTAAACCCTACATTTTGATTTTGACTCAACTGTAGGCATTTCTGGCCTGAAAATGATAGCATGCTTGACAAAATTAGGTTAAAATATATTTTTCAGGAATTTGTACAAAGCCAACATTATCCTAAATGCAGAGATTTTGAAAGCATTCCCCTTGAGAACGGGAACCAGACAAGGATGCCCTTTATCACCACTCTTATTCAACGTTGGGCTGGAGGTCCTAGCCAGAGCAATTAGGCTAGAAAAAGAAATAAAGGGCATCCAAATTGGTAGGGAAGAAGTCAAAGTATCTCTATTTGCAGATGATATGATCTTATACACAGAAACCCCCAAAGAATCCACAAGAAAACTACTGGTA
>NW_004444134.1:965044-966408 GCF_000243295.1 Trichechus manatus latirostris | reverse complement strand
ATCTGGGGTCTTAAAAGCTTCCAAGGGGCCATCTAAGATGCGTCAATTGGTCCCAACCACCTGGAGTAAAGGAGAATGAAGAACACCAAAGACATAAGGAAAGTATTAGCCCAAGAGACAGAAAGTGCCACATAAACCAGAGACTTCATCAACCTGAGACCAGAAGAACTAGATGGTGCCCAGCTACCACCAATGTGCGCATTGACAGGTAACACAACAGAGTCCTGGATGGAGCAGGAGAAAGGTGGGGTGCAGAACTCAAATTCTGGTAAGAAGACCAGACTTTAATGGTCTGACTGAGACTGGAAGAACCCCGGAAAGCATGGCCCCTGGATTCCCTATCAGCCCAGAACTAAAATAATTTCTGAGGCCAACTCTTCAGACAGGGATTGGACTGGACTGTGGGACATAATGTGATACTTGTGACGAGTGTGCCTCTTAGCTCAAGTAGATACAAGAGACTAAACGGGCAGCTTCTGTCCAGAGGTGAGATGGGAAGGCAGAGAGGATTAGGAGTTGGTTGAATGGACATGAGGAATCGGGTGGAAGGGAGGAGTGTGCTGTCACAGTATGGGGAGAGCAATTAGAGTCCCATAACAATGTATGTATAAATTTCTGTATGGGAAAAAAATAAAATATATTTTTCAACATCCACATATAAAAATAATACTGTTGAAGAGGCATTTTAGATCAATTTCAGAACAATAATATTATAACTTTATTCTTGTTATTGTTGTTAGGTGCCGTTGAGTCAGTTCCAACTCACATTGAACAGAAAGAAGGAAACACTGCCCAGTCCTGCACTATCCTCATAATCATTGTTATGTTTGAGCCTATTGTTGCAGCCACTGTATCAATGCATCTCTTCCAAAGTCTTCCTCTTTTTCCCTGACCCTTCTTTACCTTACAAAGCATGTTGTCCTTCTCCAGGGACTGGTCTCTCCTGATAACATGTCCAAAGGACGTGAGACAAAGTCTCCCAAACCTTGCTTCCAAAGAGCACTCTGGCTGTTCTTCTTCCAAGACAGGCTTGTTCATTCTTCTGGCAGTCTGTAGTATATTCAACATTCTTTGTCAACACCATGATTCAAAGGCATCAATTCTTCTTTTTTCTTGTTCATTGTTCAGCTTTTACATGCATATTAGGTGACTGAAAATACCATAGGTTGGGTCAGGGGCATCTTAGTCCTCAAAGTGACGTTTTTGCTTTTCAACACTTTAATGAGGTCTTTTGTAACAGATTTGCCCAATACAATACGCCATGTGATTTCCTGACTGCTGCTTCCATGGGCATTGACTGTGGATCCAAGTAAAATGAAATCCTTGTCAACTTCAGTCTTTTCTCCATTTATCATAATGTTGCT
>NW_004444134.1:945442-964866 GCF_000243295.1 Trichechus manatus latirostris | reverse complement strand
ACCCGAAACCCAATGCTGTTGAGTTGTTTCTGACTCATAACGGGCCCTATAGGGCAGAGTAGAACTGCCCCATAGGGTTTCCAAGGAGTGGCTGGTAGATTTTGAACTGCTGACCTTTTGGTTAGCAGCTGAGCTCCGAACCACTGTGACACCAGGGCTCTAAGCACAATTAAGTGTTCTGGAATTCCCATTCTTTGCAATGTTATCCATAATTTGTAATGATCCACACAGTCAAACGCCTTTGCATAGTCAATAAAACACAGGTAAACATCTTTCTGGTATTCTCTGCTTTCAACCAAGATCCATCTGACATCAGCAATGATATCCCTGCTTCCACATCCTCTTCTGAATCCAGCTTGAATTTCTGGCAGTTCTTTGTCAATGTATTGCTCCAACCATTTTTTAATTATCTTCAGCAAAATTTTGCTTGCGTGTGGTATTAATGATATTGTTCGATAATTTCTGCATTCTATTGGATCACCGTTCTTTGGAATGGGCACAAATATGGATCTCTTCCATTCGGTTGGCCAGGTAGCTGTCTTCCAAATTTCTTGGCATAGATGAGTGAGCACTTCTAGCTTTGTATCCATTTGTTGAAACAACTCAGTTGGTATTCCATCAATTTGTGGAGGCTGGTTTGTTGCCAATGCATTCAGTGCAGCTTAGACTTCTTCTTCCTGTACTGCCAGTTCTTGATCATATGGTACCTCCTGAAGTCCTTGAACACTGACCAATTCTTTTTGGTATAGTAACTCTGGTTATTCCTTCCATTATCTTTTGATGCTCCCTGCGTGGTTCAATATTTTGCCCATAGAATCTTTCAATACTGCAAGTAGAGGCTTGAATTTTTTCTTCATTTCTTTCAGCTTGAGAAATGCTGAACATGTTCCTCCCTTTTGGTTTTCTGACTCCAGGTCTTTGCACATTCCATTATAACACTTTCCTTTGTCTTTTGGAGCCGCCCTTTGAAATCTTGCATTCAGCCCTTTTACTTCCTCATTTCTTCCATTTGCTTTAGCTACTCTATGTTCAAGAGCAAGTTTCAGAGTCTCTTCTAACATTTCTTTCTTTCTTTCCTGTCTTTTTAATAACCTTTTGCTTCCTTCATTTGTGATGTCCTTGATGTCATTCCATAACTTGTCTGGTCTTCGGTCATCAGTGTTCAGGGCGTCAAATATCTTCTTGAGATGGTCTCTAAATTCAAGTGGGACATACTCAAGGTTGTACTTTGGCTGTCATGGACTCGTTTTAATTTTCTTCAGCTTTAACTTGAACTTGCATATGAGTAACTGACTGTCAGTTCTGCAGTCAGCCCCTGGCTTTGTTCCAACTGATGATATTGAGCTTCTCCATTGTCTCTTTCCACAGATGTAGTGGATATGACTCACCTGTATTCCATCTGGCAAGTTCCACATGTATAGTTATTATTCTCATGATTAAATCCATCATTATTCTCATGATTAAATACACTTCATTACAATTTCTCACAGAGGACTGCACCATATAATCATCTGTGAAATTTACCAGGTGTCAAACAGGTCATTGTTTATCCATGTATCAAAACTGACATATCTTATAAATCAACACACTAATCACTTAATCTGCACTTGGGGCACTATGAGAAGTGCTACAACAGGTTTGGGGCCAACTATGAATCTTCTAGGTGTTCCAGACCGTATTTCTAGCCTGATACAAACAGAAACAATGTGAATTAAGAAAATATATTTTTTTAATGGTTGTCTTTTAATTTTTGTTGTAAAATAAGGAGGTGACTGAAAATAACCCCATAATAAATAGAACATGAGAAAAAAATGTAGCATTTATAAAACAGAGTAAAAGCCATGCTTTAGCAAATTTAAGCAAGAAAAGGAGGAATGTAAAAGGGGTCAGAGATAGGGAATGAAGTGTGGTCTCAAACAGAAGCAGGGGTAGCAAGTTCCAAGGAGAACACGGCACCATTGTCAAGTGCAATGCCAAGGTCTAGTAAAACAAGTGGTCAAAACTGTCCACTGGTTTGGCCACTCAGAATTACCGAGCACAAGTTTCAGTGGAGAGATGCAGTCTGAAACCAAATGGCAGGGCTTGAAGTCTGAATGTGTAGTAAGAAAAGAGATGGCAAATAAAGAATCTTCTTTAGAACTTCAAACAATTGTTCCCAATTATTTTCCACGGAAGGAAAGCAAATACCGAGTCTAGCATTATAGCTGTACACCTAGTCTTTAAGTGCTTTTGTTTATCTTGAAATTTTGGATGCATTATGCACTCTTCTTATTCTCCATTTGAATGATATGAACTACTCTCTGTCTCAGTTTGAATTTTCCCTGAAGCAGAGCCTAAGAAGAGACTTGTGTCCAAGCTGTTCACCTGAGCGTGAGGAAGCCAGGAGAATGTGACAGGGTAGGAAGGGAAGCCACAAGGAGTGTACCATGAGCTGTGACAAACATGGCAGCTAGAGTTCAGTCTCAAGGGATCCTTTGAGGAACTACGTTGAATGGTCCCTTTGAAGGACTGGAGTTGCGGAACTCGAGCACTAATGCCACCTCATTGACTAAGACTTGCTCCCAAGGGTGTCCACTCCCTCAGCACTTCTGAGCTGTCTAAATGCTGGCCAAGGAAGTGCCTCTGCTTTGGAGAAAGCCCTGTGTAGTAGGAAAGCTGTGCAATGCAGTGAGCCCCAAAGTGTGAAGTCAGAGGAAAGATGAGAGAGCAGCACAGAGCACAGATAGCATCCCCTCTACTCTAGCACCACCAAAACGCAATCAATTACCACTCCAGGAGATACCAAGTTGATCCTGTGTTTTCTTATAGCCCTTAGCACATGGCACGGGACGTATGCACCTGGCTGAGAAACACGAACTTAAGAATGTGTATATCAGGTTCTTTAAACAAACAAGCAGATTGAAAAAAGCCTAGGCCATTTGGTGGAATCTGACTTAGTACAGACCAAGCAGCCTCCAAGAGCCCAGACTAAATGAGGGGGTGGGCCTAATGGACTCAGCTCTGGAGTTAGAGGGGCAAAACTCTGAGGTTAGAAGGTAGAGATCCCACCAGATGCCACACACACCTCACAAAAATGGAGAAATTAGCACTTTCCTTGATGGTATCATTGAGGCACTTTCTGTGTTAAATAGCATACATAGTTAATGAATCATACTTTAAACATGCCATAGTATTAATAGCACAAAGGATCAATGAGGAGCGACTATATACTCAATTCCAAACAGGCTGACTGTTTCCATACCATGCTCTCCCCACACCCTAAACCAGCTGCTGTTGAGATAATTTGACTCATGGCAACCCTGTGTTTGTCAGAGTAGAACTATGCTCCATCGGGTCTTCAATGGCTGATTTTTCAGAAGTAGATCATCAGGTCTTTCTTCCAAGTTTCCTTTGGGTGAACTGAACCTCCAACCCTTCAGTTATCAGTCAAGAGCATTAACCATTTGCACCACCCAAGTACACTCCTAATTCCCTTAAAATTGATAAGTATTACACGTTTTATTACAGCCCTACCTCTAACAAGGGCTCTCTCCCACAAGTAGAGTAGCCAAAGTGAGAGAGAGACAGTAGGTCAACTTTTTCATTCTGAATCAAACTCCACAACACCAGGTGTGCCATTTTCTTCTTTGCGATTGAACTCACTATGTTCTAAGGCTATGGTTCTCAAAACTTGGCTCCCGGACCAAGACCCTCAGCATCACCTGGAAACTTGTTAGAAATGCAAATTCTCAGGCCCACCACAGACCTACCAAATCAGAAACTCTTGAGGTTAGTCTTACAAACTGTTTTATCAAGCCTTCCAGAGGATTCTGAAGCCTACTCAAGTTTGAGAGCCCACTGTTCTAAACAAGACCCTAAGGAATGACCCATTCTTTTCACAAAGCAATGTGGTAGGAAATGGGGACAGGTCCAAGAATAAACAGGAAAGGTCAAATCCTCCTTCTCATAGATCTTATGTTCTCATGAGGGTATTTGTGAAGGATATTTGTGAGAGTTCCATTTAGAGATGGGCACACACTAACTTCCGTTAAAATTGAGGAAGACTGCCTAGGATCCTGGGAGAAACTATGAATATTTTAGTCATCGCATGGTAGTAATTTAAGGTTCTGGATTTTAAATATGGAGTCAGTTGTGGCTCTGAATATCCCATAGCACAGTGGTTAGAATTCTAACTGTCAGAATCAGTGCTGTGGTTCAGTACCGACCTCGCTTCCCATGAGAAATACCCACAGCTGTAGAGGATGCCACAAAGGTCTGGAACCGCAGGCAGAGGTAAACAGACTGCAGGATATGCTACAAAAGATCATAAGGAACCACAGAAAAGTATCAAAAGAAGAAAAATGCAATCCTTGGCTGGGAACTTACTGAATGTTTAAAACCAAGGAACAGACTGATAAGTAAGGGTAGGGGATCTCCTTGCTGTAATTCCACAAATAAATGGCAGTAAAAGACTATATGTCTATTTATCATTAAAACCAAACCAAACCAAACTCATTGCTGTCAAGTCGATTCCCACTCATAGCGACACTATAGGACAAAGTAGAACTGCCCCATAGGATTTCCAAGGAGAGGCTGGTTGACTGAAACCGCCGACCCTTCGGTTAGCCACCGAACTCTTAACCACTGTGCCACCAGGGCTGTTTCTCATTAAGGTTGGCTAAATATAGAATACAACAGAGGGGTTTTTACCTCAGAACGTCATTATTTCATTTCGTACTTTGATTTCATTTCTAAATCTCTACAGACTTTAGAAACATATCTTTTCAAAAGTTTAAAAATATTGAAACTTTTTGGACAAATATTGTATGAAACCACTACTATAAAAACTCATGAAAAGGTTTACACACAAAAAGAAACAATCTTTGATGGTTACAAGGGAGGGGAGGGGTGGGGATAGAAAAACACTAAATAGACAATAACTTTGGTGAAGGGTAAGACAGTACACAGTACTGGGGATGACAGCACAACTTGTATAAGGCAAGGTCATGTAAGCTCCACAGACACATCCAAACTCCCTGAGGGACCAAATTATTGGGCTGAGGGCTATGGGACCATGGTCTCAGGGAACATCTGGCTCAACTGGCATAACATAGTTTATAAAGAAAATGTTCTACATTCTACTTTGGTGAGTAGCATCTGGGGTCTTAAAAGCCTGTAAGTGGCCTAAGATACTCCACTGATCTCACCCCTTTGGGAGCAAGGGAGAATGAAGAAAACTAAAAACACAAGGGAAAGATTAGTCCAAACGACTTATGGACCACAACTACCATGGCTTCCACCAGACTGAGTCTAGTACAACTAGATGGTGCCCGGCTACCACCACTGACTGCTCTGACTGGGATCACAATAGAGGGCCCTGGCCAGAGCTAGAGAAAAATGTAGAACAAAATTCTAACTCACAAAAAAAGACCAGACTTACTGGCCTGACAGAAACTGGAAAAACCCTGAGAGTATGGTCCCCGGACACCCTTTCACCTCAGTAATGAAGTCACTCCTGAAGTTCCCCCTCAGCCAAAGATTAGATAGGCCTATAAAACAAAATGAGACTAAATAGGCACACCAGTCCAGGGGCAAGGACTAGAAGGCAGGAAGGGACAGGAAAGCTGGTAATAGGGAACCCAAGATCAAGAAGGGAGAGTGTTGACATGTCGTGGGATTGTCAATCAATGTCATAAAACAGTATGTGTACTAGCTGTTTAATGAGAAGCTAGCTTGTACTGTAAACCTTCAGCTAAAGCACAATAAAAAGAAATAAAATATTGAACCTTTTCTAAATAGACATGCTTCTACAAGAGAAATATTCAAATATGGAGAAAACTTCAATACTCCAACTTTAGCTTTTTTATCATTACTATTAAATCTACCACCTAGGAGAAGGTTAGAATAAATAAGCCACAATTGTTATGAAATTTGTTTAAATTCCACTCAATGTCTCCCTAAGGAGGAGCATATTTCAGAGGTCCCTTCACCACACGCTCAAAGATCTTCATGCACTGCCTCCTGCTGTTGCTCTGGAGCTCAAGAGCAATGGGGCATTTCAAAAGTCTCTACAACAGAAGTTAATGTTCATTTTCAAATCCAAAAATTGGTCTATTGCTATTGCTGTCCCCCTAGTATCTTTTTTTCTTAATCTGCTAGAATTATAGCAAAGGACCTTTACTTTGTGGTCTCTAGTGTAATATTTGAATAGTCATTAAATTCTTTAAATTATGCTTTAAAATTATAATTATAATGTTAGTACTTATAGCATAAGTCATTTATATGTCACCACCAAAGACAGTGTCTAATATTCACAGCACATAAAGACAAAAGCTAATTCTTTAATTATGAATTATCTTTTCTACAAAAATTAGTAGAGTGTCTACAGACTTGGAAACTTAATATCTTCGCAAAGGTTTAAAAAATATTTCAACTTTTTAAACACACACGCTCTTTACCAGACAAATATTCAAATAAGGAGAAAACTCCAATTCTCCAACTTGAGATTTTCGACAATATTATTTACACGAAGTCCCACCTCATCTAGCCTACATGAGAACCTAGTTCCTACAGAGTATCCTATAGCCTGCACCATCAATCTGAATGGACCATTGCTGACAGGAGACAAGCAAGCCTTACTCTTGCTCATCATAAGTAACATCTCCCTTTACTCCACATCCACGTCTAGCTACCCTACACCATTTCTCTAGTCCTCCTCCCTTGGGGCACAACCTTTCCACTTTCTCACCTCACATTGCTTGATTAATTTGCTCTGGTTCAAATGGCTTTCATCCTCATAACAAAGCTAAACTTCTGTCAAAGGCACCAACTACTTCTTTTTGGCAAAATCCAGTGGTACCTTCTGGGCTCTCTTTCTTACTTCCCAAGTGGCATCTGGCACATTTGACCAGCCCTCTCCCCACATCTTAGAGTTCTCTAGAGAAACAGAATCAGTAAGATAGAGATATAGATAGATATAAAATGCGTGTGTATATATATGTATGTGTGTGTGTGTATATATATATATAGAGAGAGAGAGAGGTTCATTTATTTTTACAAATTGTGGATGCTGGCAGTCTTGTGTCTGAAATCCATCATACTTTTTCCTAGCATGATACAACTATCTTGCATACAGCTGAAAATGCACTAACCCTTTTCCCAGAAAAGGATGCAAATTCTTGGGTAATGTTCATGCTTCTCCTTGATATCCTGTAACTTAAATACCTGTAGTACACTCACAGGTCTCCTCAGATTTCTAAATAGCCAGAAGGCCATTAGAAAAAGGAATCAATCACTAATAGTGATGCCTTCATGGATATCACATCCTTCTGATCAGAACCTGAACACACGAAACACCCCCAGAGCAAGTTTTGTTTTTTTAACTTACAACAAGAAGCAGACAGCACAACAGAACAAATTGGGATCCATTTTTAAGCAACAACCCCCCCACCACCACCATACACACACACTCAAAAAGGATGTCTGGGCAGAGATCCCTACTTTGTATAGTAGACAAGGGACTTAAAGGGGCCTACCTTCTGCCAATCCCCCCAGACCAGGTAGGCTTAGTTAAAAACAAAACCTGTCGCCATCAAGTCGATTCTGACTTATAGTGACCCTACAGGACAGAGCAGAACTGCCCCATAGGGTTTCCAAGGAGCGCGTAGTGGATTCGAACTGCCGACCTTTCGGTTAGCAGTGGTAGCTCTTAACCACTACACCACCAGGGTTTCCAGGCTTAGTTAGGTGGGTTGAAACTTCTGCTACATGTGTTTCCACCTAGCACCATAACTGAGAGAAAGCCAAAGTCCCTCCTCCAGCCATTTTTATACCCCAAAGCTAACTGTCATGCTACATGCCAGCCTGACCACACTGGGGGGAGGGGTTAGACACCTTGGTGCCAACCCAGAAAGGCATCTCTTTAACCAGGCTGACAAACATGAGGCCTCAGAGGGTAGAGGGCAGTGGCTTGCTCTAAGGTCTCATCATGCCCCCTTCCTTCCTGAGGCCTGTTGCCCAGGTGTTGAGTTGGTTGATTCCCAATTCATTTGCACATATTTAAGTGTTGCCAAGCTGTTTTAGAAAGATACCTTGGCTTGCTGGTGAATTCCAAGGGCTATTTTCAGAAACCAGAGACAAAAGGCCAAACCCAGTTCCTTGTCCCACAGTACTATGATGGGAAGTTAATACCTCTTATGTTCTATGATAAGTAAGGGGATAACAAAGGAAAGAAAACAAAGATATTTTTATTTATACACACACATACACAAAAACATATCTATCATGGTTTGAATTATGTCCCCCCAAGAATGTGTGTATCAATTTGGCTGGGCCATGATACCCAGAATTATGTGTTGGCCTCCATTTTGTGATTGTAATTTTATGTTAAAGAGGATTAGGGTGGGATTGTAACACCATCTTTACCCAGGTCACATCCCTGAGCCAATGTAAAGAGAGTTTCCCTAGGGTGTGGCCTGGACCACGTTTTACCTTACAAGAGATAAAAGGAAAGGGAAGCAAGCAGAGAACTGGGGACCTCATACCATCAAGAAAGCAGTGCTGGGAGCAGAGAGCGTACTTTGGACCAGGCTCCCTGTGCAGAGAAGCTCCTAGTCCGGGGGAACACCGAAGAGAAGAAGGCTGACAGAGAGAAAAAGCCTTCCCCCTGGAGCTGACACCCTGAATTTGGACTTCTAGCCTACTTTGACTGTGAGGAAATAAACTTCTCTTCATTAAAACTATCCACTTGTATTTCTGTTATAGCAGGACTAGATGACTAAGACAATATCCATAACAAAATAAGAAAGAAATGCTCATAACAATTATAGTCCTCATTTCTGCAACTGGTCACTTGATTGTAGCTAGTATTTATAACTACGTTCTTCCACTACCCATTCTACATTCCCTTTGCCTTCAGCAAGCACCTCAGATGGTCATGGTGCTTTGCCTGGTGAGGAGGCCAACATCTTCATTCCTGAAGGGTCTGGGCATTAGTAGTCCTGCCTGAATTGAGTTGTTGTAGTTTTCCATTGACTTTAATCACAGGGCATGGTAATACTAAGAAATGCCCTGTCTTCCAGACGGACTCTTCTTTACCTCCATTATGTAATAACAGTCTAGTTTCCCCTTGATAATCAGGATCAATCACACCAGCCAGTGTAGTAACTCCCTTCTTTGCCTGTTGATTCAGGATCAGGAACAGCCCAAAGTGGCCAGGTGGCAGTCTTAACTTCCAGTTCAATGGAAGTATTCCTCCCTTTGGAACTAAGACCTTTAGACCAGCAGGGAATAGGGTCACAGGGTTAGGAAGGCAAAAACTTTGCTAGTGGATCACTAGCGATAATAGTGAGTGGTGCCAATCCCATTATCTATCCCTTGATTCCTGGACCCATGAATCTTGGCAATGGGAAAAACAGAAACATATATTAGACATTAATTTAGAGCTTATACAACATTGCCCGAACCCTGAAAGGTATTGCCAACTAGTTGGTGCTATAATTGAGTCTTCAAAAGGCCATTTCACCATTCTATTAGGCCAGCTACTTCAGGATGATGAGGACTAGTGAATTCCGTGAGCATGGGCCCATTTCCATACTTCATTTGCTATGAAGTGAGTTCATTGATCCAAGGCAATACTGTGTGGAATACCATGATGGTGCATAAGGCATTTTATAACTCCACAGATGGTAGTTTTGTAAGAAGCACTGCATGCAGGAAAGACAAATCTATATCCAGAGAAAAGTGTCTATACCAATAAGAACAAAATGCTGGCCTTTCGATGGCGGAAAGTGGTCCAATGTAATCAAATTACCAACAGGTTGATCACCCTGGGCAGTGGTACCATATCAGGGATGCAGTGTTGGTTATTGCTGCTGAGTTAGTCAGCAGTGGCTGTAGCCAAGTCAGCCTTGGTGAGTGGAAGTCCATGTTGCTGAACACGTGCATAATCTTCATTCCTGCCACCATGGCCACTTTTTTCATGGGCCTGTTGGGCAACGACAGAAGTGGCTGAGGAGAGAAGATGCCTAGTATCCACATAACACATCATCCTACCCACTTGCCACATCACACCATGGACTACCAGTGCCCTCTTTACTAGTGGAAATAGAGTCATAGTACCTTTAAATCCAACCAGATTTGTGAACCAATTCCAGAAACCCCAGAACCAATTAAAAAAACTCATCCTTAAGATTCTGTTCCTCTAGACTGGGGAGGGGGGCAGAATGGTGGCATGAAGAGTCACACCCTCACATCCTGCTATAACTATGCCAGTAAACAAAAAATAAAAATTAACACAGACATTATACAGTTTTCAAATTTTCATCGTTAAACGTATTGCTGCAATTAATATTTTGGACAAAAATCTTTGCAAATTTATGTATTTGTTTAATCCCTAGAAATGAAATTATTGAGGATATAACAAAAGGATACAATTTTTTTTTAAGGTTCTGGATATATTGTCCAGCCAAATTGTCCTCCAGAAAGGATGTAACAATTTACTTCCACCAAGAAGGTAGAATAGTGCTCATTTCCCCTTACCTGTACCCAAACTAGGTGTTTTGATTTATTTAAAAACCTGCACAACTTTAATAAGCAATATTATCTTTTGTTATATTTTGCATTCCTTCAATACAATCAATGAAACTGGCCATTTTTTCCTTTTTATTGACCACTCTATGTCTTCTTTTATGAATTGTTTAATCATGTCCTTTGTCTATTGTGTTTTTTATTTTTATAAGAGCTTCCAGATACTTGAAATACTTCCATATAAAATTTTTGCTCTCCTGTTTTTCCCTTGTGATAGTATGGGCTTTTACTCTTCTGGAAGCTCCTGTCCTAACTTTGATCTGAAGTTATTCCTGTTTTCTTACATAGAAATTTTGAAAGGAAATTTATGGAGGTTTGTAGCTTGAAAAAATCTCTCCGGAAAGGTTCTTCTTTATGGTAGCTCAGCTCTCCTTAGCCTTCATGGCCCACTATTGTCTCTGACAGAACTTTGAACTTCGTGCTTTCTCCACATTCTTTCAGCCAAGGTTGTCAGGACCAGCAGACCTTTAGGTAAAGAGGCCAGAACTCTACATCACTTTCTTTGCAGAAGCGAGTGCATCTCCTTCAGAAACTGATTGATTTCAGTCAATTTACTTCTATCATTATTACGTGTTCGCTTTTCTGGGAGCTCAACAAAGCTTGATATCAGAGGAAGAGAAATCATTATTTGCACCATTCCTATCTACTTCTGTTATAAAATCTTTTTTTTTTTTTTAAATCGTGTCAGTTCTCCCTGGTTCTCTTCTCTTGCTGTCTCTAATATTTCTATATGTAACAAAAACCAACCAAACAAAAAATTAACACAGACAGAGATTTCGGGACTATAGGCAGCAATTAAACTGTTGGAGAACTGAGGTGAATGCTAAATCATGAGAGAGATAGAGCAAGGACAGTGGAAAGGCTGAGATTTGCTGACTGACCACACCCTACCAGCCAGCTCAGCTTACTGTGGCCACTTCAGGATGGAGACAGATAGCACCCCTGAAAAAAGAGCACAGGATGGGAGCTACACTGAAGACACAGAGTGACTCACAGATACTGGGAATAGCCTTGGAAAGGAGCAGAAAAGAGGGTAAAGCATATACTCAGTTGAGGTAGAAGTGAGAGACAGTGGCATGTTGGTGCAGCATAGATTTGAAATCCAGGAAACCAATGAAAGTATAGCCCAATTAAAATGGTGCAGATTGGACTGTGGGAATTCATGAGCAGGGAGCAGGAGAGCCCAAATGTGCACTGGGGGAAGGGCACAGGAAGGTGCAATGGTGCGGGTGAATGTTAATGTGTCTCCAGAGGCGGTAGAGCACTAGGACGTGGGTCCATACAGCAGCCACAGGACTCATCCATCAGCCAGGGTAAGAAACACACTTCGAACAAGCAGCCCACAGGGAATGAGCTGGCTCCCAACCCAGCAGTCACTGTGGAACAGCCTGCTCAGTGTTATCCATGTGTGAAGGCCATACAACACTACCCACTGCCTTGGGAAAGCCATACCTCAGCCCTTCCACCAATGGCCAGTGAGAAAGTCCCACACTAACATAGTCAGCCAAAGAGGGAAGGCCACACCCCACCCTCACAGACATATATAAGTCCCCAGTGCTGCAGTTGCCTCAGGAAGGCCACACCCCAGTGCACAGATCTCAGTTGTTGTTGTTAGGTGCCATCAAGTGGGTTCCGACTTATAGCAACCCTATGTACAACAGAGTGAAACACTGCCCGGTCCTGCGCCATCCTCACAATTTTTGTTATTCTTCAACCTATTGTTGCACCCACTGTGTCAGTCCATCTCGTTGAGGATCTTCCTCTTTTTTGCTGACCCTCTACTTTACCAAGCATGATGTCCTTCTCCAGGTACGGATTCCTCCTGATAACGTGTCCAAAGTATATGAGACGGAGTCTCACCATCTTTCTTTCTAAGGAGCATTCTGGTTGCACTCCTTCTAAGACAGATTTGTTCTTTCTTTTGGCAGTCCAAGGTATATTCAATATTCGTCACCAACACCACAATTCAAAGGTGTCAATTCTTTGGTCTTCCTTATTCATCGTCCAGCTTTCACATGCCTATGAGCCAATTGAAAACACCATGGCTTGGGTCAGTTGCACCTTAGTCTTCAAGGTGACATCTTTACTTTTCAACACTATAAAGAGGTCTTTTGCAGCAGATTTGCCCAATGCAATGCATCTTTTGATTTCTTGACTGCTGCTTCCATGGGTGTTGATTGTGGATCCAAGTAAAATGAAATCCTTGACAACTTCAGTCTTTTCTCCTTTATCATGATGTTGCTTATTGATCCAGTTGTGAGGATTTCTGTTTTATGTTGAGGTGTAATCCATACTGAAGACTGTGGTCTTTGATCTTCATCAGTAAATGCTTCAAGTCCTCTTCACTTTCAGCAAGTAAGGTTGTGTCATCTTCATAATGCAGGTTGTTAATGAGTTTTCCTCCAATCCTGATGCCCCATTCTTCTTCGTATAGTCCAGCTTCTCAGTCCAGATCTTAGAGGGACGCCCATAACCTAGTAATGTCAGTCACCACCGGGACTACTCACCAAAAAACTACAGGTGATTCTAAGAGCTGGCACCCAGAGACTTAAAATTTTCCAAAACACTAAAATCTGTGGAACCAGATTAGAACCTTATATCAACAAAGGAAACACCTGAGGCCCCACCACAGAAAAGGGGACAGGGCACACATCCCCAAAATGGCTGACACAGTGCTGAAAGAACCAAAGGGCCAGAATGCCTTCTAGTATAACTTAGGGGAAGGTGGAAATAAAAGAAAAAAAAATCCCTGGAGATAGAGAAGATTCTGAGTTCCAGATTACCACAGTAAGATACTCAAATGCCCCACATTCAATAAAAAAAAATATAAAACATACAAGATCACAGGAGAAGACAAACCAATCAAAATAAAACCACAAAGAAGCAGAAATTACTCCTATGGAGGACAGGTTAATGTGAAAAATAGAGGACCTACAAAACAACAATGTTAAATATGTTCAAAGAACACACAGAAAACAAACTAATGGACATCAGGAAACAAAATGATAAACTCAATAAAGAGATGGAAAACATTTTAAGAGAAATATTGGAACTGAAGAATAAAATAACGGAATTGGAAAATGCAAAAGATGTAGTAAACAATAGATTTGAGCACACAGAAGACAGAATAAGTAAACTAGAAGACATGGTAACTTAACTTATCAAGTCTCAAGAGAAGAGAGAAGAACAAAGAAAAGCAAACAAATCAAGTAATTGTAGGACTCCAACGTTAGGATTTTTGGAATTCCAGAACAACAGGATACTAAAAAAGACATAGAAAGAATATGCCAAGAGATAATGACAGAGAATTTCCCAGACCAGAATAAGGAATCGAGCCTGCAAATCCAGGAAGGTAGGTGAACTCCAAGTAGAAGGAATATAAAGAGGTCTACGTCACAACCCATTGTAATAAAATTCTTGAAAACCAAAGACAAAGAGAAAGTTCTGAAAGTAGCAAGAGAAAAGCACATTATAACATATTAACAGTCCTTCATAAGAATTAGTGTGGATTTCTCCTCAGAAACCCTGTAGGCCAGAAGACAATGGAGTGATGCATATGAAATGTTAAAGGAAAACAATTATCAACCTAGAATTCTTTACCCATCAAAGCTGTCATGCAAAAATAAGGGAAATCAAGACATTCCCAAATAAACAGAAGCTGTGGGAATTTGTTACTACCAGATCTGCTTTGCATGTATTACTTAAGGGAGTTTTTCCTATGGAAAGGAAAGAACACTAGACAAATACTCAAATCTACATGGGGAGGGTGAAGGAAGAGAGACAGAGAGAGGGAGCTCTTCAATAAAGGTAATGGCATGGGCAAATACAAGGGCCAAACTACAGTATTTCCAGGGAGTAGACTGTAGTTAAGTTCCACAAGCAATACAACATCAGGTGTGTAAGAAATAAGTACAAATTAAACCTATCAGATACAGGAATGTATAATGATATAATTAGAGACTCAAACAACAGAAATGGAGGAGGGAGGAGCAAAACAGGAATAGTGTTGAAGTATGTTAATGTTGTATGTTACTTGCTTGCATGTTAAATGTTGGCAACAAGCTGAAATAAGTTGGTGCAACTGTAAGTTGTTCAATGTAATATTTCTGGTAACCACCAGGAAAAATACTTAGAAAAATATACAGAAGGGAAGAAGAACGAAATAAAAAAGACTCAACACTAAAAAGCAACTAAACACACAAAAAAAAGTATGGGAATAGTGAGACATGAAGATACAAGAGACACAAAAAATAATTAACAAAATGAATGAAGTAGGTTTTTTGTTTTCAGTAATTACCTTAAATGTAAATGGTTTAAACCCTTCATTCAAAAGGTAGAGAATGACAGAAGAGATTAAAAAAACATGCTCTATTCTTATGCTGTCTACAAGAGACACCCTTATGCCCAAAAATACAGACTGAAAGTAAAAAGATGGAAAAGATATTCCCTGCAACCAGTAAGCAAAAAAGAGCAGGGGTGGCCATACTAATATCAGATAAAACAGATTTTAAATAAAAATCTATTATAAGAGATAAAGAAGGAGATTACATAATAACAACAGGGTCAATTCATCAAGAACACACAGCAATTATAAATATGTATGCATCTGTTATCAGTGCTCCAAAATATATGAAAGAAATACTGACTGATATGAAAGGAATAACAGACAACTCCACAATAATAGCTGGGGACTTCAATAATCCACTTTCAGTTCTGAACAGAATATCTAAAAAGAAGATTAGTAAGAACACAGAAGATACGAACAGCACCATAAACCAATTTGACCTAAAGGACATATATAGAACACTCCACCCATCACCAGAACGATACACATTTTTCTCCTGTGCACGTGGACCATTTTCCAGAATAGAATATATATTAGGCCACAAAACAAGTCTCAACAAATTAAAAAAGATTGAAATTATATAGTATCTTCTCTGCCACAAAGAAACACTACCAGAAACTAAAAGCAGAGGCAAAATTAGAAAACAAAAAAACTCACAGAAATTAAAAAATGCCCTATTAAACAACTATTGTGTCAAGGAAGAAATCAAGAGTGAAATAAAAAAAAATACCTGGAGATAAATGAAAACGAAAACATGTCACACCAGAACTTATGGGTCTCAGTGAATGCGGTCCTCAGAGGAAAATTTATACCAATAAGCATCTATATTAAAGAATAAGAACAGTCTCAAATAAATAGGCTAATTCTACAACTAAAGGAACCAGGAAAATAAGAGGACATTATTAAACCTAAAGCTACTAGAAGAAAATAAATAGTAAAGATAAGAGCAGAACTAAATGAAATAGAGAACAGAAAAACAACAGAGAGAATAAACAAATCCAGAGGCTGGTTCCTTGAAAAGACCATTAAAATTGACAAATCACTAGCGAGGCTGACAGGAAAACAAATTAAAAAAAACAAAGAGAGACTTCTAGGAAACATGGTGCTATAGACAAAAACACCACACTGTCCTTCCATGGCAATAATCAAAAAAACTACGTCAAACAGACGCAAACGTCAGTCCTCAAACCTTAAACATCAAATGAAGAGATAAAGAACTCAGCCAAGCACTGAATGGAATAAGAAACTGACAGAGAACAGAGAACGAGGAGAGATACATGCTAAGATCCCCTATCAGCTAAAGCAGCACAGATCCACCATCTTGGACTCCTATCAGAGATCAGCGAACAGAGGGTATGAGACAGCAGCTTCACGGAGCTTCCAGGAGACAGAACAACCGGTAACCATTGACATACGCTTTTCCACCGCCCACCCTTCTCCACCCCCACCTCTACTTGGCCTCCTCTGCTTTCTGCAGCCACGGTCTCTTGGCCAAGAAGCACCAGCTTCACCCTGGTGCTCATTGCATTCCACCCATCCACACTGGCCGGCTCCCTGAATGCCATTTGTTGGCTGCTGGTGTTGCATTTTTCCGCTACTTTTGATTTCTTCCATATCTCTCACCACCTTCCCCTCTTTTCTCTCAAATACCTGGCTCCACGTGCCATCTTTGCTTCGTCCTAAAAGGCTGTGAAACACTGCTAAACTGTGAAACTGCTTCCCAGCCCAGGCTGCTACACTAGTGGGATCCCCAGGGCCTTTGTTTGTTTGTTTTGATTTGTCTATTTGTCTGTTTTCTTTTTCTTTTTTCGGCATGGAGACACCTGTAGCCGGGCAGTACTGTGCAGCGTGGGAACTACCCCCTTACTCTACGAAGACATGCAGTGGGATCCCTGGGGGTATTTCTTTTTTGTCTATTTTATTTTTTTGTTTCTCTGTTTTGTTTTCTCTCTTTTTCCCTTCTTATCATTCTTCATTTCTCAGCTTCTCTACTCTCTATACTTAGCTTCTCTTCCTGTCTACTGAATACATACTGCTGGATGACACCTTTACCCTTATAGCCAGGCTGTACTTCATGGCCTGGGAGAAAATTCCCCAGTCTTCAGAGCCGACCAGTGGGATCCCTAGGGGGCTTTGCTTTTATTTTATTTTTCTTCCTCTAAATTTTATTTATTCATTTTTTTCTTTCAGGCTTTTTTTTGTTTTTGTTTTTTTCCTTTTTGTTTCTCTCCATTTCTCAGTCTCTCATCTTTCCACTCCAACAGCAAGGATGCTTAGCACTCTTTTTCATTTGTTTGTATATTTTTGCATCCTGGTTCTCTCTCCTCTTTCCCATAAGCATCTTAGCTCCACAAATCACAATCTTCCCGTTCCTTCCTGCCTACCTGAAGACTGTGCTGAACATCACACTCCCAAACAGTACAGGCACAGCCAACTAGAACCAGTCCTGCATGATTCCCGGCCCGCCCTATCAGCCCTGGTACGTACCACAAACAACACATCCCAGCAATTCCTCTTCAGCTGGACGTGCCCTGCTGTACCATACCTGAGTGTCTGACCCTGCCCATTGGAGAAGGAGGCAAAAAGTATCATGCCCATAGATGAGCAAACCACAAAGAATGCACAGCCTGCCTGTCCAGACGCAACCAAATGAAACAAAAAAGCAGGACAAAACAAACAAATCTACAATCAGTAAACAAGGAAAATAACTACTGAATGTCATGAAGACAGCAGACAATATAAAAACTTATACAAAAACAGAACAGGATGGTTACAGTAAGCGTCCAAAATAAAACACCAGACGAGTTTCTCATAGAAGAAAAGACACTAGAACTACCTGATAGGGAATTCATATATTTAACATTCAGAGTTAACCAAGAGTTGAAGCAAAAAGCAGACAAATATAAGGAAAAAATACACAAATTCATGGAAAAGGCAAACAAATTCATGGAAAATACAGACAAAAAAATAGAATAATTCAGGAAAATAATACAGGAAAAAAATGCTAAGATAAATTCACAACTAGAAATCATACAAAACCAACAATTAGAAATCCAAAAGCTAAACAGCAAGATTGCAGAAATGGACAGTGTCACAGAAGGGCTGAGTAGCAGGTTTGAAACAATGGAAGACATGATCAGCGAAATTGAAGACAAACGCTTGGATACAACTCTGTTTGAGGAAAAATCAGAAAAAAGAACAAAGAAAAATGAACAAACCCTGAGAGTCATGTGGGATACAATCAAAAGCAAAAATCTGCAAGTGATCGGAGTTCCAGAAGAGGGGGAGAAAACAGAAAAGACAGAGAGGATCATTGAAGAACTGCTGACAGAAAACTTCCCCAATATCATGAAACATGAGAAGGTAACCATTGAAGAAGCTCAACGAACCCCATATAGGATAGACCCTAAAAGAAAATCATCAAGGCATATCATAGTCACGCTTGCTAAAACCAAAGACAAAGAATCCTGAGAGCAGCTCAAGAAAAACAAAAAGTCACATACAGAGGAGAAACAATAAGACTAAGCTTGGATTATGCAGTAGAAACCATGCAGGCAAGAAGAAAATGGGATGACATACATAAAACCTTGAAAGAAAAAAAAATGTCAGCCAAGAATAATACATCCTGCAAAACTCTCCTTCAAATATGATGGTGAAATTAAGACATTTCCAGATAAACAGAAATTAAGGGACTATGTAAAAACAAAACCAAACTTACAAGAATAATTAAAAGGACTCCTTCGATCTGAGAACAAGAAATGTCAGACCACACGCTGAATCTAGTATTCAGGATCATACCAGCCAGATACCAACCTAGGAAATGAACTCTCGAGGACTATCCAGTACCAAAAGAATTACAACAGGGAACTAGAGAGGTTAATCTGAAAATGACAACAACATCAGAACAATAAACAGGGAATAAATGGAGTACGTATAGAAACTAATAATGGAGAGGAAGACAAGGCAATACCAAGTAATAATAGACTGGTTCAAACCTAGGAAGATAAGAGTAAATTTCAACGTAACCACAAAGAATGTTACAAGCCTACTGATCAAAATAAAGGGAAAAAATTCTCAGTAAAACTAAAGCCTACAAAAACAAAAGAAATGAAAAAAAAAAATCCACACAAAAAAGGAATTCAGCACAGGAGAGTAAGATGAACAAAGAAAATGTCAGCACCACAAAAAAAAACAAAAACAAAAACAAAACACTACAAAATGACAGCAATAAGCTCACACCTATCAATAATTACACTGAAAGTAAATGGCCTAAATGCACCCATAAAGAGACAGAGAGTGACAGAATGGATAAAAAAACAGGATCCATCAATACGTTGTCTACAAGAGACACACCTTAGAAACAAAGACTTAAATGTATTAAAAAACAAAGGATGGAAGAAAATATACCAAGTAAACAGCTACCAAAAAAGAGCAGGAGTGGCAATACTAATCTCAGATAAAATAGACTTTAAAACAAAATCCACCATAAAAGACAAAGAAGGACACTATATAA
>NW_004444134.1:914653-942831 GCF_000243295.1 Trichechus manatus latirostris | reverse complement strand
GCATTAACAGGATACAAACCATAACCAATAACACACAAACTCCAGAAGACAAGCTAGATAACTGGGATCTTCTAAAAATCAAACACTTATGCTCATCAAAAGACTTCACCAAAAGAGTAAAAAGAGAACCTACAGACTGGGAAAAATTTCTGGACATTACAAGTCAGACAAAAGTCTAATCTCTAAAATCTATAGGAAAATCCAACACCTTTACAACAAAATGACAAATAATCCAATTTTTAAATGGGCAAAGGAAATATACAGACACTTCACCAAAGAAGACACTCAAGTGGCCAACAGACACACGAGGAAATGCTCGTGATCACTAGCTATTAGAGAAATGGAAATTAAAACCCCAATGAGATACCATCTCACCCCGACATTACTGGCACAAATCAAAAAAACTAGAAATAAGAAATGTTGGCGAGGCTGCAGGGAGATCGGAACTCTTATGCACTGTTGGTGGGAATGCAATATGGTACAACCATTTTGGAAAATGATATGGTGCTTCCTTAAAAGCTAAAAATAGAAATGTCATACGATCCAGCAATCCCACTCCTAGGAATATATCCTAGAGAAATAAGAGCCATCACACTAATAGACGTATGCACACCCATGTTCATTGCACCATTGTTCACAATAGCAAAAAGATGGAAACAACCTAGATGCCCATCAACAGATGAATGAATAAACAAACTATGGTCCAAACAATGGAGTACTATGCACCAATAAAGTACAATGATGAATCTGTGAAGCATTTCATAACATGGATGAAACTAGAGGACATTACGATGAGTGAAATAAGTCAGTCACAAAAGGGCAAATATTGTATGAGACTTCTACTGTAAAATCTCATGAAAAAGTTTACACATAAAAAGAAACAATCTTTGTTGGTTATGAGGCATGGGAGGGTTGGGGGGGGTACTAAACAGACAATAGATAAGTGGTAACTTTGGTGAAGGGTAAGACAGTATGTATTTTGGGGAAGCCAGCACAACTTGTAGAAGGTAAGGTCATGGAAGCTCCATAGACACTTCCAAATTCCCTGAGGGACTGAATTGCTGGGCAGAGGGTTCTGGGGACCATGGTCTTGGGGAACTTCTAGCTCAGTTGGCATAACACAGTTTATAAAGAAAATGTTCTACAGTCTATCTTGGTGAGTAGCATCTGGGGTCTTTTTGTTTGTTGTTGTAGTTTAAGTCAGAGTTTACATTTCAAGTTAGTCTTTTATATAAAAATTTATACATACATTGTTATGTGACCCTAATTATTCTCCCTATACTGTGACAGCATACTCCTCCATTCCACCCTTGATTTCCCATGTCCATTCAACTAGCTCCTAACCCTTTCTGCCTTTAAATCTCACCTCCGTACAGAAACTGCCTGTTCAGTCTCATGCATCTACTTGAGCTAAGAAGCACCTTCTTCACTAGTATCATTTTATGTCCCACAGTCCAGTCCAATCTTTGTCTGAAGAGTTGGCTTCTGAAATTGTTTTAGTTCTGGGCTGACAGAGAGTCTGGGGGCCATGCTTTCTGGGGTTCCTCCAGTTTCAGTCAGACCATTAAATCTCGTGTTTTTATTAGAATTTGAGTTCTGTACCCCACCTTTCTCCTGCTCCTTCAGGGAGCATCTGGGGTCTTAAAATCCTGTGAGCAGCCATCTAAGATCCTCCACTGGTCTCACCCCTTCAGGAGCAAGGGCGAATGAAGAAAACAAGGCACAAGGAAAAGATTAGTTCGAAGGACCAATGTACCACAACTACCACGGCCTCCACTAGACTGAGTCCAGTACAACCAGATGGTGCCCGGCTACTACCACTGACTGCTCTAACCAGGATCACGACAGAGGACCCCGGACAGAGCTGGAGAAAAATGTAGAACAAAATTCCAACTTACAAAAAAAAACCAGACTTACTGGCCTGATAGAGACGGGAGAAACCCTGAGAGTATGGCCCCCGGACACCCTTTTAGCTCAGTAATGAAGTCACTCCCAAGGTTCACCCTTCAGCCAAAGATTAGACAGCCCCATAAAACAAAAGGAGACTAATGGGGCACAACAGTCCAGGGACGAGGACTAGAAGGCAGAAGGGGACACGAAAGCTGGTAATAGGGAATCCAAGGTTGAGAAAGGACAGTGTTGACATGTCGTGGGGTTGTTAACCATTGTCATAAAACAATACGTGTGCTAACTATTTAATCAGAAACTATTTATTCTGTAAACCTTCACCTAAAGTACAATGATAAAAAAAAAGGAAACAGAGAAGATGCAAATAACCAAAAAAATGAAAGCAGAAACATTACTACTCACAGAAGTAAAAAGGATCGTAACAGAATAGTATGAACACTGTACTCCAATAAACTTGATAACTTTGATGAAATGGACAAATTCCTAGAAGCACACACATAACCTATCTTAACTGACTCAAAGGAAGTAGAAAACCTCAACAGACCCATAACAAATGAGGAGATTCAATCATCAATAAAAAACCTCCCAACAAAGCCCAGGACCAGAGAGCTTCTCTGAGGAATTTTACTGATCATTTAGAGAATTGACACCAATCCTGTTCAAACTCTCACCAAAAATAAAGGAGGAAGGAATATTCCCTAATTCCTTCTATGAAGCCAGCATTACCCTGATATCAAAGCCAGACAAATACACCACAAGAAAAGTAAACTACAGACTACTGTATTTTTACACAAATAATGGGTGCCTTCTGCATTTGCTTGCCAGCCATGCCCTCCCCTACTAGGTATTTTTGTAAGTGTGCTATGCTAACTTTTTTACAGCAACATGTGGAAGAGAATTGGCATGGCAGCACTTGTGAAGGTGCCTCATGGGGGGAGGGCATGGTTGGCAAACAAACATAGAAGGCGTGCATTTTTTTGTAAAAATATGATATCCCTTATGAATATAGATGTGAATATTCTCAACCAAATACTAGCAAACAGAATTCAACAGCATATTAAAAGAATTAAATATCATGATCAAGTGGGATTTATCCCAGAAATGTAAGGTGGGTTCAGCATTAGAAAAGCAGTCAGTGTACTATACACATAAATAAAACAAAGAAAAAGAACCACATGATTATCTCAACTGATGCAGAAAGGCATTTGATAAAATCCAGCAACTTTTCTTGATAAAAAACTCTCAACAAATAGGAATAAAAGGGACATTCCTCAATACGATTAAGGGCATCTATAAAAAACCAACAGCCAGCATTATATTCAATGGAGAAAGACTGAGAGCTTTCCGGTTGAAAACGGGAATAAAACAAGGGTGTCTACTCTCACCATTCCTTTCAACATTGTATTGGAAGTCATAGCAAGAGTAATATGGCAAGAAAAATAAATAAAAGGTATCCAAATTGGAAAGCAGAAGCATCTATCTCTACTCCCAGATGACATGATCCTACATATAGAAAATTTCAAAGAATCCACTAAAAAGTTAGCAATGTTGCAGGATACAAGGTCCACACACAAAAATCAGTTGGGTTTCTATACACCAGCAAAGAGAAATAGGAAAAGGAGATTAAGAAAAGAAAAACTCCATTTACAATAGCATCTAAAAGAATAAAATATCTAGGAATAAAGTTACCCATGGATGTGAAAGACTTAAACAATCAAAAGTATAAAACACTGCTGAAAGAGAATAAGAAGACCTAAACAGATGGAAAGATGTTTCACGCTCATGGATTGGAAACCTTAATATAGCCAAGATGCTAATACTATCCAAAGTAATCTACAAATACAATGCAATCCTGATCAAAATTCCAACATTATTCCTTACAGAAATGGAAACATTAATCCTCAATTATATATGGAAAGACAACGGACCCCGAATAGCCAAAGCAATTTTGAAGAAGAAGAACAAAGAAGGAGGCCTCACATTTTCAGATTTCAAAACATACTACACAGCTACAGTAAACAAATCAGCCTACTACTGGTTTAATGATAGACACATAGACCAAAGGAATAGAATTGAAAACACGGAAATAGATCCAATCATCTATGGTCAATTGATTTTTGACAAGGAAGTGAAATCCATTCAACAGGGAAGGTGCAGTCTCTTCAAAAAATGGTGCTGGCAAAGCTGAATTTCCACATGCAGAAAAATGTTGCAAGATCCATACTTCATGTCATACACAAAAACTAATTCAAAATGGATCAGGGACCTACCTAAATGTTAAATCTAAAATCATAAATTTCTTGGAAGAAAATATAGGAATAAAGTTATGTGACATAACTTTTTAAATGATAGATTATCAAACACAACTACTACACAAGCAACCAAAACAAAATAGATAACAGGGACTTCACAAAAATTAAACACTTATGTTCATCAAAAGACTATCAAGAGAGTAAAAAGATAACCTACAGACTGGGGAAAAAAATCTTTGGAAAAAAATATAACCAATAAGGGTCTAATATCTAAAATATATATAAAACTTCTACAACTTAACAATAAAAAGACAAACAACCCAATCAAAAAATCGGCAAAGGACATGAATAGACACTTCACTAAAGAGGATATTCAAATGGCCAACAAACACATGAAAAGATGGTCAGCGTCATTAGCCATCAGAGGAATGTAAATTAAAGTCATCAGAGGAATGCAAATGAGACACCATTTCAGTCTCACTAAGTTGGTTAAGACAAAAAACAAACAAAAATGGAAAATAACAAATGTTGGTGAGGAAATTGGAATTCTTAGCCATTGCTGGTGGAAATGCAAAACGGAATAGTCACTGTGGAAAACCGTCTGGCAGCTCCCCAAAAGCTAAAAAATAGAACTACAATATGACCCAACAATTCCACTCCTAGGTATATACCCTAGGGATCTAATAGAAGTGAAAAGAACAGACATATGCACACCTATGTTCATTGCAGCATTATTCACAGTAGCAAAAAGATTAAAACAATCTATGTTTCCATCAATGGGTGAATGGATAAGCAAAATGTGCTACATACATACAATGGAATACTATGCAGTTATAAAGAAAAATAGGTTCACAAAACGTCTAGCAACATGGATGAACTTGTAGGACATTATGTTGACTAAAATCAATCACGAAAGACAATATATGTTCTCACTTTTATGAAATGACAAGAATAAGTAAAATAGGTAAATGTATAACTAGTCTAAAGGTGACCTGAAGTCACCTTTAGACTAAGTGTTTAGCTCAAAAGATAAAGATTGCCACCCTTGAGTACTGTATTCTTTTAAATTATTGATAACATTGCGAAGAACGGGAATTCCAAAACACTTAATTGTGCTCATGAGGAACCTGTACGTAGATCAAGAGGCAGTCGTTCAAACAGAACAAGAGGATACTGCATGGTTGAAAGTCAGGAAAGGTGTGTGTCAGGGTCGTGTCCTTTCACCATACCTATTCAATCTGTATGCTGAACAAATAATCTGAGAAGTTGGACCATATGAAGAAGAACGGGGCATCAGGATTGGAAGAAGACTCATTAACAACTTGGGTTATGCAGATGACACAATCTTGCTTGCTGAAAGTGAAGAGAACTTGAAGCACTTACTGATGAAAATCAAAGACCACAGCCTTCAATATGGATTACACCTCAACATAAAGAAAACAAAAATCCTCACAACTGGAGCAATAAGCAACATCATGATAAACAGAAAAACGATTGAAGTTGTCGAGGATTTCATTTTACTTGGATCCACAATCAACATTCACGAAGGCAGCAGTCAAGAAATCAAACGATGCATTGCATTGGGCAAATCTGCTGCAAAAGACCTCTTTAAAGTATTGAAAAGCAAAGATGTCACCTTGAAGACTAAGATGCGCCTGACTGAAGCTACGGTGTTTTCAATCGCCTCATATGCATGTGAAAGCCAGGCTGAAGAATTGACGCTTTTGAATTGTGGTGTTGGTGAAGAATATTGAGTATACCATGCACTGCCAAAAGAACAAACAAATGTGTCTTACAAGGAGTACAACCAGAATGCTCCTTAGAAGCATCGCGAGACTCTGTCTCACATACTTTGGACACATTATCAGGAGGAATCAGTCCCTGGAGGAGGACATCATGCTGGGTAAAGCAGAGGGTCAGCGAAAAAGAGGAAGATCCTCAATGAGATGGACTGACACAGTGGGTGCAACAATGGACTGAAGCATAACAACCATTGTGAGGCTGGTGCAGGACAGGGCAGTGTTTTGTTCTGTTGTACATGGGGTCACTATGAGTGGGAACTGACTTGAGGCATCTAACAACACAATAACAACATTCATTGGTGGTCACCAGGGGTTGGGGAGGAGGAGGAAAGTATTTCCTAAGTAGTAGTCACATTTTGTTTATGGTGATGGGAAAGGTGGCTTCACCAAATAAGGGTGAAGTTTGCACAGCTTGACTAATTGATGTCAATAAGCTGCACACACAAAAAAAGGATTAATCAACAAACACTGTTATATATAATTTCGCAACAATAACAACAATCAAAAAAGGGGAGAGGCTACAGATGCTGTTACTAATTAGACATAATCAGTCACCTCACAGGATTAGTTCTCTTGGTTTGAGGGCTTAGGGTCATGGTCTTATGGGACAATTCACTCAATTGGCATAATATAGTTCTTAAAATTTATGTTCTACCTCCCAGTATGGTGAGTAGTGTCTGGGATCTTAAAAGCCTATGAGCAGCCATCTAAGATACAATTATTGGTCTCTATTCACCCAGAACAAAACAGAAAAAAGGAAACCCAAGAATCAGAGGAGAAACTGTACTACAGAACCTCTACCTTGAGAACAGAAAAACTAGATGGTGCCCAGCTACCCCCACCGAACGTTCAGATCAAGGACAAACCGATGAATCCTGATAAAAAAGGAGAAAAATGTGGAACAGAACTACAAATTCTTAAAAGAATCCAGACTTAACTGTACCTATTGAGGCTGGAGGAATCCCCAAGACTATTGCCCTGACTTACTTTTCAAACCTTGAATTGAAACTATCCCCTGAAGTCACCTTTAGACTAAGTGTTTAGCTCAAAAAATAAAGATTGCCACCCTTGAGTATTGTATTCTTTTAAAAAATTATCTATATAAGACGAAATGGACAACAGCTACTCTAAAGCATAGATGAGAAGGTTGGGGATGAGCACGTCTAATTCAATAAGATTCAAACAACTAGAACAGAAATAATGAAGATGTTGACATAATGTGAAGAATGTAACCAATGTCATTGATCATTATGTCCAGAAACTATCGAATGGGACTGGATTTTGCTGTGTATATTTTCACCAAAAATAAAATATTAATATAAAAAAGAATATATTATTGAATGAAAAAATAAAAATGATTCTGTTCCTTTAGAACCAGTCTAGCTATAAAAATCAAAGCTCTCTAAAGAAATAGAACCAGTAAGATTTTCTACCTACCTACCTACCTACCTACCTATCATAGATTTACTTAAGGAATTGGCTTATCCATTATGGGAGCTAGCAATTCCCAAATCCGGAGGTCAGGTGACACGTTAGAAACTCCTGCAGTCTTGTATCCAAAGTTGGTAGGCTAGGTGGCAGTCTGGATGTTTCAGCAGGATGTCTATTTATAGTATTCCAAAATCTTACTTCTTCAAGAAACCTGTCTCTTGCTTTAAAGGCCTTCAACTGATTGGACGAGCCCCACCCATCTGTGGAGAGTGATCCCCTTTACTCAACTGATTTAAATGCTAATCCCTTGTAAATACCTTCATAGCAACATCTAGACCAGTTTTTGACCAAACAACTGAGCACCATAGCCAAGCCAAGTTGACACATAAAATTAATCATCACATCCCCTTTCATTAATATCTAATAAATACCTAAAATTTTACATAGCTAAATCATAGCTCTAGATTTGCTCCCCTAAGCCAGCTTCTACCTGTTGTCTACTTCTCAGTTAACGGCACCATCATTCACCAATTGTTTAAGCCAAAAACCTAAAAGGCATACTCAACTCCTTTCTTCTCCTCTAGAACATATCCCATGCAACAGCAAATCCCGGCAGCTTTATCACAGAAATAAATTCAAAACCTTACACCTTTTCACTATTTCTACTGCTAGCATCCTAGAGTAAATCCCCATCATCTGTCACTGAGCCCTGCAGAAACTTTCTAACTAGGCTCCAGTCCTTCTCATCGGCTCACCCTCTACAGTTTATCTCCACACAGTGGCCAGTATGATGTTTTAAAACATGGGTACAATCTTAACGTCTCCCAGCTTACAACCCTCTAGGGGCTGACCATTGCAATTAGAGTAAAATAAAACCTAACATGGCCAGCGACACACTGTATCATCTAGCTCCTGCCAAATCTCTGTATTCCCTCTACTGCTCTGCCCGTATATTTCATCCATCTTATTCTACCTTTGCAGTAGCTGTTTTCTGTTTGGGATGTTATTTCCCCTGTATTGATAATTCCTGATCTTCCATATCCCAGGTAAAATGTTACTTCCACTGTCCACTTCTCTAATCCCTCTATCAAAAACAGCCCCTTCTCACCCTTCCTTTACTCTTTTTCATAATCTTCATAGTGTCTTTCACTATCTCAAATCCTCTCAATAGTTTATTTATGTGTTAAGTATCTCCATCCACCAATGCAGTTAAAGATCTCTTCTTGTTTATTCACCACTGAATTTTGGGTGCCTGGTGCTCATTACCTATTTATTGAACAAATCAATGAATGAATAAATTCCTCTTCTTCTGACTGGCAAAATGTCCAACTCACATGTCATGAATGCTGTGAAATTCTCCTCCTCATAACATTTGGCTTTCAGTTTACTTCTTTCCTCCTAATATAACTGAGGTTTTTTCAGAGCCTGCACCCTCGTGACCATCTTCTTCAGCTTTTCTCCAGTTCCCCAACGTGTGAAGTGCCTTAGAGGGAAGTTCTGACTCTATTCCTGGCTCCGGTCCCTGAGACAGATTAATTGAACAGGGTATCGAGGACAGCTTGATTAGGGCAGACACAAGAGTAATATGAAGATTATTTTTAATAATCCAGGAAAGAGGTAATGAACACCTGAACCAGGACATGGGGTTGGCAAAGAGGGAATTGATTCAAGAGATATTATAGCAGTGGAATCCACTGACTATCAGTGGGAATGGGATGGGAGAGACAGGTGAAGGAACATCAATGACAACTTCAAAAATTACATGATTTGTTTAATTTTTCTTTATTGTTATTACAGATTTCTCATTTAGGTAGCATATCAGTATCAACCACATTATGATCATTTTAGAGGGCAAGAAAACTTTCTATTACTTGAAAAGCATAATCTATAGATTGGTTTTAGGACACAGACTGCCTCAACTTCCAAATTGTACTCACAAATCTCTTTGTGTCAACTTGCAATTGTGTAGGTAAATGTGTCAGTCTGCATCCTTATTTTTAAGCAACAGAACTTCACTGATGATGCTCAATCCTTATTGTGATGATAGAGCAGGGACTGAGAAGTTCCTGAGGCCTTATAGCAGTGCCAACCTGTAGGTGAAGGGTTTGAAGAGCTCACACTTGCACTAACCCATGTAGGATAGGCAAGCAGGGCCTGGACCCTCGTTGATGGGATCCTCATGAGTAGTCACCTTCACTACCTCACCTCCCTTTTCTCCACAGCTCCCTCCAGCCAGGCTTCTGGCCTTACCAGAACACTGAAACCACTCCTGTCCCTCGTTGTCACTTACCACATTCATGTTACTTCACTTCTTGGTGGGATATAACAGAGCTGACCACTCCTTCCTTCTTGAAGCACCATTTCCGTTAGCTTCTTGGAAAATGCACTGGCTCCTTTTTATTCCCCTTTCTGGCTCTTCCTCCTTTCCCTAACCCCTCAATGTTTGCTCATTCAGGACATAACTTCAAAGATTAAATCTACTTCTCTAGCTCTGACTGTTCCTCTGGAGCTCCAGATTGGTATCTCTAGCTCAACACTTCTGCTTAGAAGTCTATAAACATCTTAAAACTTCAAAAATAGAATTCTTGGTATTTCCCCCAGAGCCTACTCCTCCTCCAGTCTTCTCATCTCAGGAAATGGAACCTCCTAGTTGCTTAAGTCACTAACAGTAATGATAATATTTGCTAACACATATGTATTTACTGGAAGCCAAATTCTGTTTTGAACACTGTGTATATATTAACCCGTTTAATTCTCACAAGACTCCTATGAAGAGGATACTATTATTATCACCATTTTACAGATGAGAATGGACAATAACTTGCCCAACTTCATACGGCTTCTAAGTGGTGAAGACAGGATTTGAACAAGTGTAGACTTGTTCCAAGGTCTTTGCTGTTAATCACCGCATCCTAACATTTTATCTTTTTTTTCTCACCTTCCCCACATTCATCAGTAAGTCCTCTCAGTTCTAGCTACAAAAGGGAGCTCAGATGCAACCACCCCTCCCATTGCCTCTGCTTCTACTCTATTTCAAGCATGCCTAGGCTACTGTAAAGCTCCTCTCAGCCTTGTACCCTACAATTAGATCTTCATAAGCATATGATGTTACTCCCCTGTAATGCTCACAACCTCCAGTGGCTTCCCATCAGTCTCAGACCACCATCCTAATCCTTACAGCACATCCTAGAAGGTCTTGCAGGACCCAATTCCTGCATACCTCAACCTCAATTCCCACCACTTTTCACAGCTCTCACTTGGCTATAGCTACTGACTCTTTTGACCTTCCTCGATCATGCTCATTTATACCTCAGGGCCTTTGCATTTGTTGTTCATTTATGTTTAGAACACTTTTTCCCTTATATTTTCCCAGCTCATTCCCTCACTTCATCCTGGTCTCTTCTCAAATGTTTTCCCTGAGCACTTCATCTAAAACAGGCCCCCAGTCTTTGTCTCCTTACCTTGATTTTAGTTTCTTGGTAGAATGTAGCACCATTTGACATTATATTAAATATTTTTTGTTAGTTATGACTGCTTCTCACTAGAATGTATTACGGGGGTAAGGGAGAGTTTTGTTTGCTATGGTTTTAACGCTAAGCCTAGAACTGCGTCAGATACATACTGGAACTCAATAAACGTTTACTGAACAAATGAATTCATGGGGTATTAGCACTCAGGAAATCTGCTTATTTTAAGGGTTCACATTTTTCATGTGGGGCTTCCTTTTTGCCTAAATTTCTTAGAAAAGTTTCTTTGGTACACTTAAAGGACACACTCAAGGGACATGTTCAAACTCTTTCCCCACCCTGACTCTCCCTACACTCATTCTGAAGTCAGGCTGCGAAGGCTGTAAGTCTGTCACACTTGGCTTACTCCTGAATAACCTTCTCCTCCCAGACAAATCCCATGCTCCCTTTTGTGTGGTAAGAATTAGCTAATGATAATAATTATCATGGCACCTTTACAACTAGGATAAAGAGAATTCATGCAGAAGATGCTGCGTCTTAGAATTATACTAGGATAAACTACTAAAAAGTACAACCACAAGAAAAAGCTTTGGCCAAAAATATAGTCAAAAGGTAGCAAGAGTACAAGTAATGCTTTATAGGACTCCTAACTACTATTTCACGTCATCTCCTTTCAGCCATGAAGATTATGCTCTCAAAGGGGCCATGCTCACAAGCCAGTTAAGGCGTATAATGATTACTGTGGGCTCCTACCCCTGCCTTGGACTTTGGTGGCCATTTCTCATTGAAGGTGCAGGGTTGCGATTGAGTTTCCCAAGCAATTACGGGCATGGGTAAACATGCTTGACTGATTAATGATAACTGCTCCTAAAACACCACAGACCTTTCCAGTGCCCAGAAGTGTTTATTTTTTATACTAAATTAAATTCATTTTCTCTCTCATTCCCTCTAAGGAAAATGGTGACAAAATTAAATTCAGAGTGGACTGCTATATTGAAGATGGCCATGTGCCACAACCTCAAAATAGGCCATGGTCTGGGTTTGTGTTTCAGCAGGAGGGTAGAAGGGAGATTTAAGGGAAAGAAAGCACAGGGAAGCTTTCAAATACTAGACTAGGGTACAATTAAAGCTCTGCTAACCTCCTTGCACAGACAAGAATAGTTATTTTGATGTGCCAAATACACTAATAATAATAATAATAAATTTATCTTATTGTAGTGCGTGATATTTATGATGGGAAAGGAGAAGGAAACAAAGACTTAAGGAGCATCTACGATGTGCCAGGCATCATCTAGCACTTTACATATACTAACTCATTTCATCACAGTTATCTCTCCACAAGGCACATTAGAACACTGAAGCTTACAGTGGTTAACTGCCCAAGGCAATATATGGAAGAACCAGGATCTAAGCACAAGTCTTTCAGATTCCAAAGCCCACTTTCCATGTATTTATACTTATCCACACTACCTCTAATGAGAGCAGCAACACTTAATTTTTAATCATGTTTATCGATTTTGTTTATATAAATCATTCTGGCCATTTTTATGTTAGTAAATTGGTTACCTCTTTAAAAAACTCTATTAGCCTAGACAGTCACAGCATCATTATTGTGTTTTTCCATGTTACCACAACCCTGGTGATTCCCACCAGCTGCATATTAGACAGTGGAGAAATGCTCTCAAAAGAGCATGGCCTCCCAATCAATGGTTTTCACTGGTTTCTAAAGATCACAGCTCTGTGAAGGAACATACACAGAGGGCCCTGGAATGACCTGGGTGGCTGAGGAATTCAGATTGTTGTGGATATCATTTAAAAACACTGAGCTGATATAAACCATTGGGTTGTAAATCAATTTCACAATTACACATTGCTTTTTACAATTTCTTTTGAGTCACAAATGGATTTTTAAAGGCACATAGGAGATATATAACACAGCTGTGAACTATACTCTTCAAAAAAAGAAGATGTTTGACTTGCTGATCTATGTGGCACTGTGCAGGAAAGGCAGTTATAAATGTTGGCCCATATTGAAGACAATTCTGACAAAAGGCATAGAATTCCTTCACTTCATAATGTGTGCATATTTTCTAAATGTAAGTAACAATGGGAAAGGCCTACAATATTTACTCACTTATTTTTTAATAAGTATTTGGTGCATGCTTATTTGTGTCAGGAACTATGCTAGGTTTCAGGATAAAAGCTCTGTAAAACAGGACCCATGCACTTGAGTAGCTCAGTGTTCACAGTAGAGAAGACAGATAGGAAAGCAGAGAAATCATCCTTCTACATGGTTAATATAAAAATATCAGCAAAATGCTACAAGAGATCAAAGAAACAGGTAGCCACTTGTGTGGTAATTTCAGGACAATCCCCTCTCTCATATAAACAAAAAATCTAAAAAAGCTCCTGTCCTTATCTAGTAAATGCAATTTTACAGTTAGTGATTAAATTCTCTGACTTAAAGTTTTGTTCTTCTACTAAAAGGCAGATGTTGTTGGAAGAGGTAATAAAAACTGAACTACAAAGCTACAGACTTTTGGAAACATTCTAAGCTTTCCAGTCTTAATGTCTTGTATGACAATGAACTACAAATGCCATTCTCTGAAATTAGAATTCCTACTCATTCTTCAAAGTCCAGTAGAAACCCACCACCTCCAGGGAGACTCTCTTGATCTCCTGAGTATGCTCTGTGCCTGCTTTACTGGTTTCTTATATCACTCTTAGATGTCAGGAGTCCCTAGGTGGTGAAAAGGTTAAGTGCTCAAGTACTAACTAGGAGGTTAGCAGGTTGAGTGCACCCAGAGGCATTCATAGAGCCCGGGAGCAGAGTAAGTGGGTGTCTTCCCTCTACTTTTAGACCTTAGTATAAAAAAATCAGAATTGTGACATATATAATTGTCTTAGTTATGTAGTGCTGCTGTAACAGAAATACCATGTGGGTGGCTTTAACAAACAGAAGTTTATTTTCTCACAGTCTAGAAGCCTGAATTCAGGGCACCAGCTCCAGTGGAGGGCCTTCTCTTTCTGTCAGCTCTGGGGGAAGGTCCTTGTCATCAATCTTCCTCTGGTCTAGGACCTTCTCTGCACAGGAATCCCAGATCCAAAGGACATGCTCTGCCCCTGGTGCTGCTTTCTTGGTGGTATGCGTCCCCCCCGACCCCCATCCCCGTCTCTCCGCTCACTTCTCTCATTTACATGCCAAGAGAGATTGGCTCAAGACACAATCCAATCTTGTAGATTGAGCCCTGCCTCACTAACATAACTGCCGCTAATCCCATCTCACCAACATCATAGAGATAGGATTTACAACACATAGGAAAATCACATTAGATAACAAAACGGTGGACAATCACACAGTACTGGGAATCATGGCCTAGCCAAATTGATATACATATTTTTGGAGGACACAATTCAACCCATGACAATAATGATCTTTGATTATGATTAATTGTATAGCTTTGTATTCAAATGAAATGCATCACCACAGGTCACTGGATCTCTGTTTTGGCAGCAATGCAACGAATCACTTTAGCTTAGGCCCTGTTGTGCTGCAATAACAAACAACACTCAAATCTCAGGCATACAACAGCGGCTTCTCTCTCACCCGTATGATATCCATCTGGCAGTGGCTCTGCTCTGTGTACTCTTTTATTTCAGGACCGAGGCAGCCTTTTTCTGGAACAGTGCTGATCTCTGCAAAGAGGGGTAAAAGGTGGCAGAACATGTGATGGCTCTTAAAACTACTGCTTGCCAATAGCATAGGTCACTTCTGCTCCTATTGCATTGGTCAAAACAAGTCCAGGGCCAAGACTGCTGTCAGTGGGATGGAGGTGTACAATTCTCTCACCCTGTAGGAGGGGCAGTGACTATTTTAAAAAATTTCATCTCCCACAACATGTGAGAAAGATTTGAGTACTGAAGGAGTTCAGAAAAAGCATCAGACTAGCAAATACCTATTTAGTTTTAGTGGAAATACAGTCACGTCAATTGGCTGACTCCAGGCCTTAACATTTTCCTCTATAAAATCAGAGGATTGATCTACATGGTCTCTAAGGATCCTTCCAACTCTGATGCTGAGTACAAAAACCTTGCATTATGGTTATTTGTTTCGGTATCTTCTCCAAGGGACCAGTGCCAGTATCATTTCTAAATTTCTCAGAGGCCTCGCCAAGTATGGTGTTTGAAAACATTTATTGAATAAATAAATTAAACCATATAAATAATTTATACTTGACGGTGAATACATTAATGTCCCAAAAGCAGGTTCAGGAATGGAATGTTCTAGAAGCAGCTAGAGCTTGGGGTGTGACAGTGAAGGGAGAAGACAGCAGATGATTGGGTTGGGGGGGAGGGAGAGCTGGAAAACAAAGGTTGAAAATGCTCCAATTCTTTTGTCATTTTTCTTAGGGCCCACTCGGTGACTGATAGATAGCAAATATTGCGGCAGGATACAGTTTTTGATTGTCCTATGGCTGAAAATTGTTTACTAAATCTAAAGGCATATGTATTTTAGAACTATTGCAAATGGAAAGAAGTTTTTTTTTTTTAAATTTTTTAAAATTTTTTCATCTTTCCATTCCTTATTTTGGATAGGAAAACTAAGTAAAGAATACACTCCCAAACCGTTAGAATTCAACTATAGGAAATACTGCACTATCATACAAACATGAAATTCCTGATTTTACTGTGAAAAGTAAACGATAGCCTATTTAACCTAACAAAATAGTTGATTTGCCAAGCAAACGCTCTCAGTTAGAAGGAACCAGCTAAGAGGAAATAGACAGTCAAAGCCTTTGTTCGCATTTACTGATTTTTAGGTAAGGGTATGAGTAAGCATTACTAAAAACAGAAAAGAAAAAAATCTGTCCTATAATCATCACAAATACACAATATTGTTTTTATTTTTATTTTTAAATTACAAAGCACAATTTGAATTTTACATTTAATTTCCAACTGGAGTTATGGATATTTATTTTCTATTTACCCATACCACTCTTCCTACCCACATAATGCTTAGCAATATTATTTGTGAATTTTACTCTTTAGCAACTGTAGCCCATAGTAGCTCCTCAATTATTGAATTCCTTGGTTGGAAGAATAAACAGAATATGTAGATTTACTTTTTGTTTATTAATTTAGCGTGAAAGGGATCAAAGAATTTACTCTAGTTTTAGAAATGAAAGAAATTAGAACCACAAACTAAGTAAGAGTCATCCAAAATAACAGGGCCTCTCTTTTGTAAGTAAGCTGAAGCAACATCACCCCACTGAAAAAGAAACTTCTTTTTCCTCTCTTTTAACTAATTTCAGCTTGGTGCACCCGAAAACGCCTAACAGTGAAAAGTGAAACAAAAAGCATGCAAAAGTAAGAGTCTTAGGAATCCATTGTCTTCACCATCCCGCTTTTGGCTTTCAGATATAACCTTTAAACTAGTGACTGGAACACTTCAGAAAAACACATCCTAAGGAAGGAGTCTACACCATAACTGTTCACTGTCCTCAGGACTGTATATTCTTATATCCCTGGCTGACTCAGGAGGGCTGGCCTTCCATGTGGGGAGGGAAGAAACATACCCTGCCTGCTGCTTTCCTCTGACAAATGACTTCCCCTATGGCTGTGGTGTGTCAGCAATCCGTGCAGCCCCCCTATAGGAAACAATTATTCTCAGGCCTGACACTTTAAATCAAAAGTATTTTATAACTTTCAACAACTGACCAGCATATTGCTATTTCAGGTGCTACAGCTCTGCATATGGAAGATACTGAGAATGCTTAAAAGCCTAAAATATAAAATGTGTAAGGCCATTAGAACTTTCAGTGTCGCTTCGGCATTAAACATTCAAACCTTGAAGCTTAGCAGTAACCTTGGTCCGAACGTAAGCTTGGTGTCAGCCATTAGTCGCAGCTTTCCTTGGAGACAGGCCATCTTCGCACTGAGCCTGCCTTCCCCGGCAGGCCTTCCTGTCACTACTCGGAGCCATGACCCAGCCCAGGGTGCCTTGGACGGATCTCCTGCCATTTCCTGCATTCTGCAATAGCACTAATTGAAATATGGGTGGCCTTGCTTATTTATTTTTCTGGAATGCAGTGGGTTATATTTTCATGGCATTTTCTCGGCAGTGCAACGTTTCAATTTCAAACTACAACAGTGAGAAGAAAAGCAAGCCCACATAAGCCTGCAGAAACGCAACAAAAGACCGTATCCTTTGTTTGATTTTTTGCAGAACCACCTTTATAAAATGTAACTAAATGTAAGTGATCAGAAATGACTACTTTTCCTTAAAATAAAAAGAGAACCTTACTTTCATCTTTAAAGGGAGAAAACATAGTAAGGTGCTTAGTCAGTATGAAAAAGATAAATAGGAGGTATCATTAAAAATTATTTAGTACAATAACTGACAGCCTTGCGTCTAGATCTTCATAAAACGGACTGACTCTAATTTTTTGTGAGGTTAATATAAAAAAACAGAAAAAATAAATTGCTTCACCATTTTGTAGCACTGGGGTTTCATAGTAATTACAGAATGGACACTTTGTGTGAACATTTTTCTTCAGGAAGATAAAGGTTGATGGTGAAATTTTTAATTTTATCTAGATGGTATAAAATGAATTTTTAATATCTTATACATTTTGCATGGAGTATATAAAAAGATTTAGAATGGTTGAAACTATGCATAAATGTTTAATAGATTTAGTTGCCAAAGATGATTACTTTAATTCAACTCCCTAAAAAAGTACCAATTGAGAGACAAATACATTTTTATGTTTTTAAAACGGGACTTAGTCCAGGCGATTTTGTTACTTTTGAGAGTTATCTTTCCTTGGTTTACATTCATTTAATGAATGGGCACAATAACTGTGCATCAATCTACCTCAAAATAGAAAATGTTAAAATCTTTCTGTGGAGCAGAAGTTGCCCTGGGTGACAGCTAAGGGTAAAATCTTGAAAAACACTGGTCCTACTTTAGTTTGGGCAACTGACATGCGAAATAAAAAGCAAACAAACAATCTATTCATTTTAATCAAACAATTAGTAGTATAAATCACTATTCTGAGATACTTTCTATAAATTGAACACAGAACTAAATTGTGAAAAAAAAATCAATGACAATGACGCTGAAATCATATCTTCATATAAAAATAAGTACATATAAGGCATCTGATTTCTTGAGTGAACAAACTTACTAATGCCTTCCTATATTTCATAAATTGGATTTCTTTTACACACAATTCTTCTTTAAATTAATAGGTGTTAATAGAGGAAAAAAATCTGCTTGTATTATGCAAATATCGTCTAGCTGAAGTACTTATTTTAAGTATACATATGTGATCTGAATATGATTACAATTTTTCATGATACTAATCATATCTTTGAAATTCACTACATAAAATATGCTGTGCATATAATATTAACACTTTACATAGCTCTTCATAGACTGTAAATGTATTTTTCAACATATATAACTGATGTTTATACTAATTCTATGAGACTCACTTCTTTAAAAATTATATTAAATGCAGTAATAAAAAACATTAAAGTAAAATGAGTCTATCTATGCACTATTTACTAAAAATATAGTAATAGAATTAAGTATTAAAACTAAGAAAAATATTGCCATTTATATAAAGAAGATACTCAAACTGGATGGCTGTGCTGAAGATTGAATACACTGCAGAATAAAATTATTTCAAACACTTCTACTTTTCTGAGCAGTTTAGAAAACAGACTAGAAACACATTCATTAACTTGGTAAAACAAAACATGTACTTAACAGTGTTTCTTTTCATTTGCCTTTTAAAAAAATAAAATATTAAAAGCAAATCATACATTTCACGTCGACGTCATTTTTTTCACTAGGAGTGGGCATTGTGTCTGTCTCGTTACGTAAAATCATACCTTAAGGAAATAAGTGATATCCAGGATATAGTCCATTTAGAAGGTTGGGTTTTTGTAAATAAGTTTTAGCATATATGGGGAAAGGTATGTTTTAGTATTTGTATAACATCTCAAAATAAAAACTATGCATTTCCAGTATTTCCTATTATCATTTCCACTTTGTTAGAGTTAATAACACATTTTAGCAGGGCTGTTGGTTTCTCCCCTAGATGTCCAATAGAAAAACTTCAATGTTTTTAACAGAAACATGCTTGACAGAATGAGCAACAATGAAATCACTTCTTGTGACTTACCCTTTCCTGGGCATAGCAGAGAGCTGACGTTTCCTGCCAATAGAGGCAGATGGCTCCAGAGAAATGTGTACAATTTGTGCATAGAAATAACTCACAGCTGAATTTAGGCATTGCCAGAAGAAACTAATTCCTAAAATTTCAAAATTATTCCTAACAAAATGAAAAGCCTGGGTTGGAGTGTTTATGTTATATAGGACGGTCCGGTTATCTGCAGAGGAAGCTGAAACAGGACAAAGTTACAGAATGGGCGTGCAAAAACATGAGCATGTAAGGATGAAGTATCTTTTCATCTTTGTGTTCTATTGAAATTTAATGACTTAGACAGAAAATTGGGGTATATGTATAAGGTTGGATAACAGAATTATTCGATCTATACATTGGTTTCTACATCTGACATTAAACTGTAAGCAACTGACAACTCACCCGATTTGGATTAGTTTATCCAAAGTATAATGCAAAATAAACCAAGACCTTAATTTCTATTTCTTGAGAAAATAAGCTGGTTCTTCTGGACACTTCCTTGAAATAGACTGCAAAAAGAGATAATATAACTAAAAGCCAATGGCATCTACAGACTTCCAGGCCTAAGGATATGCCAGTGTAGAAACTGTCTACTCATTTCAAGACTCCGGAGAGAAACACTTCAGCTTCTTGTGGTCAGGGAGCCCAAACACAACTATCCAGTTACACACTCCACGAATGATCTTAAGAGCTGTTGAAAGCAAAATACCAGTTAATAATCTTCTTATGATGAGTGGTTCAGCCACAAAAGAGCAATGTGCTAATCAGAGAATTTTTTAAAAAATTAGAATGCTGCTGTCAGCATTCTTTTTACATATAATTCGGCTGAAGACCTCAATTTACAGAAAAGATGAAAGATGTGGGGAAAATAAATATTTAAACTATAATTGATGAGACAGGATGAAGCAAGGTAGATTCAAATGAGGCTGAGACAAAATGGAATCTAAACATTCAAAAGGCCTAGAGCCCCCCACGACCACTTCTCCTGCTGCTCCTTACATCCACTGTCCAGGAATGTGATTGCTATGGACCCCCTCCCCCACTTACCCTACTGCAACTCCTTTCAAGAGTTGCTACTTCCAAACTCAGTTTAATTTTTCAGTCTTTTCCTAAGTGTGTGCATGTGTAGGTGTGTGGGGGCACATGTGTGTGTGTGTGTGTGTGTGGTAGGGCAGTGGTGGTCAGGGACCCATGGTGTCTACTGCTGGCCTGACCACAGCAATCCTTTGGGTTACCTGTCAGGCTTCCCCAAAGACAACTGGGAGGCACCTTGAGCACAAGACAGTTTCCTGCAGTTTCAGAAGGCCTGCCTTAATCTACTTCTGTCTCAAGATTAAATAAGAGTAAAAACTAAAATGACAAGTCACTAAAATTACTTGTTACTGTTTAAAAAGAAAGAATTTCTTTTCTCAGGACTATTTGCTCTGCTTTAAAAAAAAAAAAAAAAACTGTGGGAAGGAAGGAACTTAGTATAATTAGTCTACCCAACTTTCTTTTTTGTCCTTTTCCACTTAGGTTTTTTTTTTTTTTCCCATTTGTTAGCTAATAGTTCCCACTTGCCTGCTGCCAGCCGTTTTTGGCTTCATAACAACATTCTCCTCCTCAACAGTAAATTGTGACTTTTAGGAAATCTAATAAAGCCACAGGGAATAACCAAGCCTTACGACTCTAAGGTGAAATTTTTATGAAAACGGAGTAAGAAACCAATGTGCATCATTAGCATCATGCTGAATCGAAGCACACACAGGCTTTAGCCTTGCGACTGCCCAGGTGGCCACCTCACTGACTACCCCTGAGTGCGTGCGTGTGTTGGCAACGTGCTTGAAGTGTAGTAGCTCTAGAAAAGGATGGTGCTTCCTGAATGTGTCGTTAGGATCTTCGTGTACACTATGTTCACGTGGCCCGAAGAGGACTTGGGGTGTGTCAGTATTCAAACGCAGATGGAGATTTTAACACCTCAGACTTCCACAGATTTTATGCATTAAAGGTTTTTTTTCTCTAATGATTCCCAGCAGTTGGAGACTATTATTAATTATAAATATTATTAGCAATATTAATATTATTAAGTATTACAGATGTGCTGGAAGTATAATAAGTCAGTATAAATTCACTGAGCAGGGTTAATAAAATTTCTTATATTTAATTATTTCATATTTAAACTCATTGCTAAGCCTTCTTGGAAGAAGTAGTTCATTAAAATACTATGTTTTTTACTTCTCAAAATGCTTCTACAATGAGAAATATTCTAGTTTCCACTTAAAAAAATGAAACAGCTTTTATGTTTATAAGAGATAATTTCTGTCATTATTAGTTTAAATGGTAAGGAAATATAAAATTTCATTGGATAAAGTAGAAGGCATTGATTCCATGAAGGGACTACCTGCATGCTATAATTATATTTTATAAGGAAGGTCAGTATTCTAGTTATTTAGCTTTATTAAATATGATGAAATATATAACATTTCTGAATAATTAAAACTATTTAATATATAGTTATTAGATTTCTAACCAGAATAGGTATATAGTTTTAAAACACATTTGAGGGACTTGGTATTGCCATTTTCCAAAAATGGTAGTAATAATGTATATTTACTTGTATAGCTATTCTCATATGAAGCTTAAAAGTGCCTATATTTCTATATTTCCAATAGAAATCACAATAATGTGTATTCGAACGTACACATACAATGTTAATTACAAATATACATATTCCTTCCAATATGAATAAGTTCACATTAAAAAAGATTAACAATGTATGAGGCGTTTACATTTTATAGTACTGAGTTCATTCATGCTTGCACTGTAAAAAGATTAGTCCTGACAACAGCCTTGTGCCTGGGGATTATTTCCACCCACAAATACTGCTTACGTAATTGTGTTTACTCATAAACCTAACCAGTAGAACAGTCCTTTATGTGGTTCCATTCAGAACATACTGATTTAAACGTTAGACTATGCTTGAAAAACAAGCAGGAAAGAGATTCTCCGGAGTTTTAGCTGCTGTTTTCTTATTTGTTAAACATTTATGCCCAACAGATTCCCTTTGCAACCAGTTTATATTAGTCCTAATTGTAAATATTTACCAAACAAGAATTGGTATAAAAAAAAGAAAACAAAAACAGGATCTTTCATTTATCCTCCCCATCTCCCACCCTCCAAAATAGGTTCTAATTTTGCTTTTGGAAAATGAATATTGCAGTAAGTATAATGTCTTTACCTTAATGGCAGATTAGCTTAATTTATAGAAAGCAAGAGAGAACATGTAGAAAAAAGTGCAAAACCTTGTCTATAAATAGGCATTGTGTCAGTATTTGTGGATTTGAAAAATGTTGAGCTTGAATTGCTACAATATACATGTATACAAGAACTCTCTGAATTAGTGGCTGGATAATTAGTCTTGTACAGAAAATAAATTTCTTTCTGTAAGTGCTTTCAGGAATTGCACTGCCTCTGGGATCAGCTAAACACAGATATTCTTTAAAGGAAAGAATTATTGTGTTGTAAACCAACAAAGAAAAGCAATGTAAAAATTCTGTATATATTGAAGATAGGTTAAAAATGCAAAAGCTTTCCCCTCTCTGTTCGATATGGAAAGCTGACCCGGCTCATTCAGGAAGCACAGTCTAAATTCTTTGTGAATTAATTTGTATTTTATTTCTCTTAAAATGCGTAAACTCATTTTTGGGGCAAGAGCTTATGCAGCAATGCATTTATTTCATTCCCTTTTCCTTTGGATGATATTCTACTTTACAATATATAGTTTACAAACTGAAATTATATTTATTAAAAAAATTGCTAGCAAATTCAGAGTCAACAGTTACTAGCACATTTATGTAAAGTAAGAGCTTAGAAAGCTGGATGGCATTTAATTTTTCCTTTCTGGGGTATTAATCAGCTTTGTTCCTCGTCACACCACGGCTGCCATTTTTCTGTTAGACAGTGGAAGAGGACTTAAAAGCAAGCTAGCATCGTACCCAAGGAGAAGATGCCTATAAATTTTGGTTCAAAACTGATTTTCCTAACAACAAAAAATCCTTCTGTTTTAACAAATACATGCTTGCAAGCAGGAGGCCATTTAACAGCAGTAACAATTATAGTTAAACATATACAAAACACAAAACTACATGAAAGAACAAATAGCTGTCACTAAAATTTTCTTTCACAAGACATAATCTGCAAAAAGGCTCAACACAAGTGTATATAAATTTCTAGGATATAATTATAATTACACAATTAGAGATTCTCAGTTTGCTCTCAAATAAAACTATTAGGAATCCTTACAAGTTTACAGTTTATCAGAAAGAAAGCATACACATGCTTAAATCCATTATTCATGCCTGTGTTTTTGTGTGAGCTTCTAGTCTATCTATGTTAGTAGATAAATATGCATAATGTTCAATATATGTACACTATTATAATGCAAATCAACACATACCTATGCACCCGAGATCTGAGTAAATCTGGCCAAGCCTAAGGAAAATTACTTTATGGAAAAGTAGAAATTTGATAAAAATGCAACCCACATATTTAACATTATATATTTTTCCTCTTTGTTACCTTACTTCACAGCTAACTGACTGTCATGGATTGAATTGTGTCCCCCAAAAATATATGTCAACTTGGCTAGGTCATGATTCCCAGTACTGTATGATTGTCTACTAGTTTTATTATCTGATGTGATTTCCCTATGTGTTGTAAATTCCATCACTATGAGGTAATAAGATGGATTAGTGGCAGTTATATTGATGAGATCTACAAGATTAGATAGTGTCTTAGGCCAATCTCTTTTGAGATATAAAGAGAGAAGTGAGCAGAGACACAGGGGGACCTCATACCACCAAGAAAGCAGTGCTGGGAGCAGAGTGCATTCTTTAGACCTGAGGTTCCTGTACTGAGACACTCCCAGACTAAGGGAAGACTAATGCATCCCAAGGAACTTCCTCCAGAGCCAAGAGACAGAGAAAGCCTTCCCCTGGAGCCAGTGCTCTGAATTCTGACTTATAGCCTACCGGACTGTGAGGGAATAAACTTCTGTTTGTTAAAGCCATCCACTTGTGGTATTTCTGTTATAGTAGCACTAGATGACTAAGACACTTACTATGGTCTGGCTTTCTACTACAGTACCCTAACCAGGGACAAGAAAGCAAAGGCAAGGGGCTGTTGCAGAAATGTGGAAGTGACTCCAGACAGAGTAACAGGAAGTTATATAAACAGAAAAGGACCAACCGTGTACTTCAAGGTCAGAGAAAGAAACCAATAAGTTCTGTTTTATCAACTCAACAGCAGCTAACAACAACAACACAGGTTACAAATTCAAAGAATGAAGCATCCGGGAGGAAAAAAAAATCCCTTTACTTGAATAGTAGAACAATTAGTGTGATCTACTACCACTGGCATATACAGTTATTTGGAAAACCTCCACTAATGCCACCCACGTCATATTCTACACAGATGGCCAGATAAAGTTGCCAAAGATAAAGTCCTACAGTTTAGCCAAAACTCATTGGAGAATACTTTATTGAAAAATGTGGTCATGAGATTTTCAGGCTTAAAAGAACTTTAGAGTTTCTCCAATCCAAACACTTTACTTTAAAAATGAGATTAAATAGCGTACCTTATCAGAGTCAATATTGGGCAGGACCCACGATGCTGGTTTCTGGGCTTGCAATGTAATATATACATACATTTTCCCAACAGCACTACACTCAACTCTTGAGTTTTCAGGGGCTTTGGATATTTTTATTTCTATTATTTAATTGCTTAAACTCCACCAGAGGTGAAAAAATAAGTTAATGTTCAAATCAGTTGGCCATGCTCCATGTTAACATTTTTGTTACAAGGTGTAAAAAGGTAGTAGTACTAGCATCAGAATCTAACTTCAGGGGGTATAATGGCCAGGATCAGCCCAAAGCTGATTCCCATGAGATGGAGGTAAGACATAGCTCCACTCTCCAATCTTTTCACCAATTCTGACACCATCCCTCCCTCCCATGGCACTCTCTACTTTTCTTCTGGGTTCTATAATCTGCTGCAATGGCCACACAGAACTCACAGACCATACTTACAGTTAAGCGGTTTATTAAGGACTCATAGTAACCCTACAGGAGAGAGTAGAACTGCCCCATAGGATTTCCAGGGCTGTAACTTTTATGGAAGCAGACTGCTACACTTTTTCCCGTGGGTTTGAACTGCTGACCTTTTGGTTAGGGACGTAACAGGGTACAACTCGAGATCAGGATCAACAGGCTACAACTCAGGATCAGATCAGGAAGCATGTAGGCAAAGTCTCCCTTCTTCGTGAAGGACAGCTCTCTCAGCTCCTCTCAGCTGTGTGGGCCGCCTCTTGGTCCCCTGAGGAGAGGTTCCTTTTGGCTCCCTAGGGACAGGCTCCTCTTGGCCCTGCCATCTGTCACTGCTAGACCCAAGCCTGTCACTGCTAGCTCTGCCGCTGGGCCCTTTCTCGGCCTGTTGCCACTGGCTCTTCTGGGCTTCTCACCATCCTCAGTGTTACAGTCTTTGAATTGTGTTACAGCTTTTTTAGTAGGTTCCTTGCCTCCGCTCTCTCTCTGCTTCTTCTTCTTTCTTCCTGTTTCTTTCTGTCTCTAAAAACCTCTGTGGGGCTGCCTGCATATATATATACATACAACTGCATATATATATATATATATATTTATAAATACATATATACAACTCCTTGTCAATTTCAAGGCATGGCCCTCCCACCAGAGCCATGAACTGACCAATCCTTGTTGGTAGGCCACAGGTACTTCATTTGCATAGTAGGCTACAGACATGTCATTTGTGTAGTCTATTGACTAATCCCTGCAAGGTGCATACCAACCACAGGGCAAGTTGCAGCCCAGGACCAGACAAAAAGTATCAAACCAAGTTGTTTATAGCTTACCCATGAAATGGCAATCAATCTGGACAAAACTAACAAACCCTCTAAACTAGAAAACTAGGGCAAAGGTAACTCCTCAGGGCTTAGGGGAAAATCTCTCAAGCTATTTTTCCAAAGAACCAAGGCAAAAGGCCACATAAAGGAACTTACTTCACCACACAAGGCTTCAGTAAGAAAGAACAAAGGCAAAAATTGTGGGCTAATATGTGGACTTGGGAGTATCTCTGACTTCTAATTTTTCATGTATTCCTTATACCCTAGTACTGTGAAAAACAGAAAGATGGCTTCTGCATTGCTGGCTGGATTGGGTGAGGAGGTTGGATGGCAGGAGACTACTGAACAACTGTTTAGAAATGAACTGAGGGAGGCGGTTATCTGGGGACAAGGGTAGCAGGCAAACGGAGCTGGTTTCTGCACACTGGTTTTAACTGTCTTCTGAAATTGTACTGAATTCCTGCTAGGGGAACACATCTAAATTAACAACTTAGGGAAAACTCACCAAAAACAGAGGATAAGAAATCTACCTCTAAGGAATTTAAAATCTTTTCTTGGGTTTGTGGGAAACCAAGGTGTTAGATGAGCAATGAAAAGATGCTGATAAAAACTATCATATTAGAATAAAAAGAAATGAGATATGAAGACAGGTTGACAAACTAGCAAGATGCTACTAAAATTGATGGGAAGGGGAAACATGTGGAGCATGGCCTTTGCAAAGGAGTGCTTACTGGACTTAAATCTTATATAAAAATACAGAGGTCAGCAAAATCTCGCTCTGCCTAAGTGAAATTCTAACTGTTGCATCTGCTCCAAACGAGGCGATAGTCCTCAATAGCAGAGGTGAATTTATAAAGTGCAAGCCAGCCAGTCTGCTGCTCTATACATCAATCTCTAAGGGACATTATGCATCAGGGAAATGCACTGATAAAGCAGTGTCATTCTCAATGTTTTCTGACTTCTGACATTACTGACAAAATGTAAATTGGCTTTATTCCTACTGAAGTATATATATAGCACCTTCAAGTGGAAGTTTTTAAAAGATAAAAACAAAATAGCCTTACCCACTCCTACCAAACCTAAAAAAACAAAACAAAACAAAACCAACCAACCAACCAACCCAAACCAGTAGTCATCAAGTCGATTCGGACTCTTGCCGACCCCATGTATGTCAGAATAGAACTACAGGGTTTTCAGTGGCTGATTTTTCGGAAGGAGGTCATCAGGCCTTTTTTTCCAAGGAGCCTCTGGGTGGACTTGAACCTCCAACCTTTCAGTTAGCAGCTGAGCATGTTAACTGCACCATCCAGGGGCTCCCCACCCACTCCTAGTTAGCAAGTCAAAATAATGAAAATGCTACCTTATGTTCAGCAATAAATCTTTTATTTAGAACACAAAGAAGTGTGAATTCTTATTTGTAGAATCACTGAGCCAGTTTGCTCCTGCCTTCTCTGCAACTGACCCATGTTGCTGGCATGGCTGAGCCATCACCCCACTCACTAACAGAAGTTATTTTTACATCCTGACCCAGGTCCCTTTCTCCAGGTTACATCTCTCTTATATCTCCTAGCAATGAGTGAATGACTTTCCTCAATTTCTCTAGTCCCTTTCAGACCACCTACAGACAGACCTACTGCCAGGAACACCTTCATATAAACACAGGTGTTAAATACATCTGCCTCATTTAGGTGGGTGGCAGTGGTGGTCATATGATTGGAGGAACACTATCTTAACACGATATCCCTTCTGTAGAACCAGCTTTATTTACACTTTTCTTATTAAAATATGTAAATAGCAAGTAAATAGCAAACCACAGAGCTCTGTTTTGCTGTAAAACTGATCGGGGACATTTAACTATTTTAAGGACTTTTCATACACAGAACTCTGAAGCTGAAATGTAGATCGTTAAGTCCACATAAGGCATTTCCTAAAGATTAAACAATCCCAAGATTAAGTAAAAAACAAAATGAGGCAATGGGCTTCCTTAATCAATAGGCACAATCCCAGGAATAGCTAAAACAGAGTTTCAATTGTTACAACATTGGAGGATTTCAAATTGGCGCTGTGACCTTAAAACACAAAAGACTTCTGCAAAGGATGACAAAGTTTGGTTGTACTTGGTAAAACATCTCACCTTCTACATATTGTCAAGTTATATAACTTATTGAATTTTGTTGGTCTTTTTTTTTTTTTGCCTTTTTTATTTTTAT
>NW_004444134.1:908162-914553 GCF_000243295.1 Trichechus manatus latirostris | reverse complement strand
TTCAAGTTAGTCTCTCATACAAAAATTTATACATACTCTACATTCAAGAACAAGTTTCAGAGTCTTTTGTTATATCAATTTTGGTGGTCTTTTTTTTTTTTTTGCCTTTAATGACTATTAAGCATATCTCGACACAGACAACTGGAAACAGGCATGCTCCCCAACCCTGCCATATTATCTTTCAATTTTTCATTCAGCATATACTTATTGAGCATCTACTATGTGTGGGGTATGGGTGAACAATATAAAGTTCCTTCCCTCAAGGAGTTTATATTTCAGTGGAAAGAGAAAAACAAAAAATTTAACAAGTATACAGCAATGTAATTACAGATTCTAGTTAGTGATTATTGGGTGGTCAAGCTGGTGTCCTAAAGACCTGCTATGTCAGGCTCTGTTGTATTTATAGCAATGAATCGGGCAGCAGTTGGCCAGCAAGGAGCTCAGAATTGATGACTTGAACAGCGGCCACACAGATGTCAGGCTTTGGTAAAAAGGCTGACTCAGAGCAAGTTAGAGCTGTTTGGAGGATGAGGTTCCATTACTAATTATGGTCCATTATAAACTGATATGTTATGCAGTAAGGTGTTTATTTAATGTAAAAAATGACATATTTGAAGAATAGGGAGTTGTTTCTCATGGTGTTTCCTAAGACGGAAACCAAAGGGATTTCTTGCCTTAAAATTATTCTTTCTCTCTAGGTGAAACCAAATTGGATGCAGAATTGAAAACACAAAGCATGCAATGATCTGTAACTGTCTTGACAGCTACTACCAGTTTTATGTTGAATGATTTCATTTGCTGCCAACTTCTGCACATGTTAAGCTCTTATTTGCTAGCTGACTTCAAATTAGGACCACAAATTTTAGGAAAAAGAAAGAAAATGACACCAGCGTTCTTAATGTTAGCAAAAGATTCTCATTCTTCCTTTGAGTATTTTTGTTGCAGGGATACGATATTACTTGCCATTTTTTGATCCAGGAAAAATGTGTGACTCCTCAAGACTGATTTGTACTGACGTAATGGCAGGACACAGAGGAAGACAAGAAAAGGGTTAGTTTCATTGTGGAGGGGGAGTCCCATGCCAAAGGTATGGAAAACCTTCTTTCCTTTCAATCTCTTCCAGCAGGTGTGTAACTCTCATTCCTAGTTCTTCCTTTGCTTTTTACAATGGATGGTCCTGGGACAGGTGAGTTGTTGCATACTCAAGCAACACCTTGAAACATACTCTGACTCAGTGTCTATGGCACAAAATGCCACATTCTCTTGTTATAGGATGGAGTTCTCTAATATTTTCACACATAGAGACATTTAAATTGTAGTAAGTATAGGTTGGGATTGTTTTTGGTCTAAGATAATGACTATCTTGGCTGGGTTTCCCCAGAAACTGACCCTGAGATAAAGTTTACCTAAGGGAGGTGAGGAGCCCGGGTGGCACAGTGTTTAAAAGCGTGGCTGTTAACCAAAAGGTCAGTGTTCGAATCCACCAGCCACTTCTTGGAAACTCTAAGGGGCAGTTCTGCTCTGTCCTATAGGGTCGCTATAAGTTGGAATTGACTCGATGGCAATGGGTTTTTTTAAGGGAGGTAAGGGAGTCCCTGGTTCCACTACTATGAAGTTTCATACTAATTATGGTGCAAACAGTTAATGCACTCAGTTGCTTACCCAAAACGCTGAAGGTTCGAGTCCACCCAGAGCCACCTCAGAAGAAAGGTCTGAAGATCTATTTCTGAAAAAATCAGCCACTGAAAACCCTATGGAGTACAGTTCTACTTTGACACACACAGGGTTGCCATGAGTTGAAGTTGACTTGACAGCAACTGTTTTTCTTTTTTCCCCCTAATCTAGTATGTTACTGTGGACAACTGAAGCTTATTGTCACTGGGGAACTCTGTTATGCAATGGAGAACATGTCTTAGAGTTGTTGCAACCCACGAGCGAGGAATCTGGTTATTTATACACGAACTCCTTGCCTGTCTTTTGGCTGAAGCCTGCTCTGGGCGAATGAACTCTCCAGTACTTCCAGCTTGCCCTGAGGCCCAGAGCTGCAGGTGTTCCCAGAAAGCAGTCTTCAGAGAGTAGAGGTGAAAGTTGAGGGAATATGGGCAGGGCACGCACAGCCTCTGCTACTGTCACCCCATGCTGTGCTCACTCTGTCCTGTCATGGACTCCTTAGGGTGGTGTCCAGTCATACTTTATTGGGAAAGCAAAAGATCCACAACAGGAGGGTGGGTGGGTCCACCTAATCTCCACTGCTGTAGTTGGTGCTAAGGCCAAGAGTGAGTGTCTTCCTTGTCCTCTTTTGTCATCTATTCTAAATTTCCCTCACGCTCAGCTAGCACTTCTGCTGGGCCAGGCTGCTTGCTTGATGAGATGACCCAGACCTTCATCCCTGTGGGGTCTGGGATTCTAGTTACCATGCCCGTCAGGCCAGAGCTGCTATATTTTCCATTTACTGATATCAAGGAAAAGATGTCCAGTGAATCCCCTGACTTCCAGAAATTATCCTCTCTGTCTCTATTTCTTCTGATAATCAGGGTCGATTTTTTTTTTTGGGGGGGGGTGTTGCTGTATGAGCAGCCCAAATGAGTGAGAGATACAAGTCTCTTTAGATTTAGTAGAACCCTTGTGTCCCCTTAGAGGGCATCCTCTGCCTCACCCCAAGAACCAGGACTCCAGCTATCAGGGACACAGTGGTATTAACGCTGATATAATGGTATTAATAATGGCATTAATTTCAAAATATATACTGCACCTTAAAGCACAGCATGCCAACCCTGCAAAGTATTATCCCCAAGGTGGAGTCTTAGCTGTAACTTTAAGAGGCCACTGTAATGTTCTATCAGGATGGCAGCATCTGGGTGTGTGATGTGTGACAGGAACCAGTGGATCTCGTGGTCATGTCCCTTTGTCACACCTCCTTCACTCTTAAGGGAGTCCCTGGTGTAAGGCAACATTATGGGAAATCCCATGATGATAAATCACACACTGTATGCAATTGGGCAGTGATGGTTGCCAAGGACCTGTGGGCAGGGAAGACAAACCCAAATGGAGGATATGCATCTGAGGTCTGATGAAATCAACAGGCCACCAAATAGCTGCTTTGTCTCCACAAGGGATGGTACTACATTACGGCCCGAACATCGGCCTCAGCAGCTGGAGAGGCAGATGCAGTATGTAGATCCGCCTTGTTGAGAGGGAGTCCATATACTGTTGGGCCCACGCACAGCCTCCACCCTGCCACTAGGGCTATGTTATTTACCAGCCCAGTGCGCGAGCGCTGGGGTGGCCAAGACAGGGGCTGAGTGTCCTCCACTGGTTGGATCATCCTGATTGTTCAGTGCCTCCTCTGCTGTGGAGATGGATGTTCTCTGGTGGGCATTCATGTGAGACACAAAGATCTGTCAGGTACCCAACAACTAACTTTGTGTGAGATGCACCTACGAGTTTGCAGGGTTAGAGGCTGCAAGACACCAAACCATGGCTGTGGCAGCTATTTCCCTGCCCCACTTCTCTCCATTCAGCTCTAAGAGGTTATTCTAGCAAATCTCCACCTTTGGAATTTCTAGGTCAGAAACAAGTAGCATACTCTAGGTCACATATGGTCCCCACTACAGGCCAGCTCTCCTGGGAACTCTGCCCTCTGCTCGCCCCACTCTGATGGCAACAGAGGCCATGGATTCCTCAGGTCAGCAAATACTAACCCAGGTTACAGCCAAACGGGTGTTGTTTAATAAGTCCCGAAGAGCGGTTTACCCTAATTGCTATATCATGGAGAAACTCTAGGGTGACCAAACAGTATCTTGTCCAAACAGGACAACAGCCCACACGTCCAGTGGCCTACTTAACATCGCCAGTGGAATGTCTCATAGCATTTTACACTTTAAAACAGAATTTTTAATCCCCCTTTCCTCACTTTTTCTCCTCAGACTTTCCCGTTTTAGTTAACAGAACCGCCATCAACCTAGTTATCTGGAGTGTCTTTTCCACAGCCCTCAGCGGGGACCACCAATGCTGCCTCCAGAACACATGCCAGGCCTGCCAAATGCCTCCGTCGCCACCATCACCCGGGACCGACCACCGTCCTTTCTTGCCTAGATCCTGCAGTGGCTCCTGAGGTCTCTTCCTCGTCTCTGCGTCCTGACTGCTCCGGCAAGCAGGGGCTGGTGGAAGTCTCCTCTGTGCTCCAGAGCCGCGCTGTGCCTGCTGCTGCTGGGCTTCAGTCGTTCATCACTTCAAGTTTTCTGTCGGTACACTGGAATCCGTCCCAAAATTGTGGTTCCTGAGGACGTTTTCACGTGTCTCTTGAGAGGCTTCCTAAGGCCTTCGCGCCCCGACCCGTCCGCGCACCGAGGACTCGGCGATCGACTGCAGGGCGCATCGACGCGATCGGCGCTCGAGTGGGCGGAAGTGCGGACGCCTTCAGCGTTCGTGTGGGCGGAAATGCGACGGCTGTCGGGAGAGCTGCGGAACTGGAGATCCCATTTGGTCCTCTGTTTATCTGGGCGTAGCGGGGGCCGGTCTGGTGGCGGCCGTTGGGCTGCAGGTAGGTTTGGCGCGCACGGCCTTCGGAGGCTGGCAGTTCGGTGCTGAGGGTGAGTCAGGGCAGGGGAAGGCGGAGGGGCGACGGCGCCCCTGGGCTGGCCTCCGCCCTCCCGGCTGCCACCTTTCTACCCTCTGAGGAGGCGGGTGGGGGCTGGCCTGAGCCTCCTGACACATCCTCCCTCTCTCTCAGCCCTTGACTGTGATGAGGTAGGAGCGGCCCTCCTACCTGTCCCCACCTGCGCCTTGCCCTTTGGCACCTGGCAGAGTCTTCAGGAGTTCCCTACCCCCTACTCCCAACTCTCAGTTTTTACCTTCCAGAAAGCTAATCTCAAGGAGGCTGAGGCTGGTTGTAGTTGGCCTTATTGTTTTTAATGACCCCCCCCTCTCTCCACCTGGAGCCCTGGTGGTGCAGTGGTTAAAAGCTGGGCTCTTAACCAAAGGGTCAGCAGTTCGAGTCCATCAGCTCCTCCTTGGAAACCCTATGGGGCAGTTATACTTTGTCCTATAGGGTCGCTGTGAGTCGGAATCGACTCTACGGCAAGGGGTTTTTTCGCCACTTGCTCCCTTGCGTATCTGTTGTGACTGAGCAAGTAGGTGAGGTTAAGTGGTGGTTTGCGCTTGCTCTCAGAAAGTTAATGTTGAAACTACTTTTGAGAATTTACTGGTGAAAAGTGAATGTAAGACATGTTATGCATCAGTTTAAAGCTATACCGAGCACTTAGGGGCTTGCCACTGTTCTAAGCATCTTACACGTATTAACTGATTTTAATTCTCACAACAGCTCCAAGGAATAGACGCTGTTGTATTATCCCCATTTTACAGATGGGGAAACGGAAGCTCAGAGTGGTTAAATAACTAGTCTGAAGTGATAGTTAAATGCCTTCCACCCAGACCGTGCAGTGAGACACTAGAGCCTGCACACTTAAGTACTGTGTTATTCGTCATTTAAGCCTGGGGATGCTTCACCTGCTATCCAAAGATTTTGTAAATAGACACTTTCTTAGTTCCAAGAAATTGGTTTTTATGTGAAAATAAGGTATTTTTTTGTTGTTGCATTTTAATTTTTTTTTTATTGTGCTTCAGGTGAAGGCTTACAGAACAAATAGTTTCTCATGAAACAGTAGTACACATATTGTTTTATGACATTGGTTAACAACCCCACAACATGTCAACATCTAACTTCTCAACCTTTTTTTTTTTTTTTTGGTGAAAATACACGTAGCCAAAGATACACCATTTCAAAAGTTTCTACATGCACAGTTCAGTGACATCAACTACGCTCTTCCAGTTGTGCTACTATTCTCACTTTAGATGAAGGTTTACAGAAAAAAATAGTTTCTCATTAAACAGTTAGTACACGTTGCCCTGTGACAATGGTTAACAACCTCACTACACATCAACACTGTCCTTACTCAACCTTGGGTTCCGTATCACCAGCTTTCCTGTCCCTTTCTGCCTACTAGCCCTTGTCCCTGGACTGCTGTGCCTCATTAGTCCCGTTTGGTTTTATGGGGCTGTCCAGTCCCTGGCTGAATGGTGAACCTTGGAAGTGACTTCACCACTGAGCTAAAAGGGTGTCTGGGGGCCATACTCTCAGGGTTTCTCCAGTCTTCTTTAGGCCAGTAAATGTGGTCTTTTTTTTTGTGAGATAGAATTATGTTCTACATCCTTCTCCAGCTCTGTCCAGAACCCTTTGTTGTGATCCCGGTCAGAGCAGTCAGTGGTGGTAGCTGGGCACCATCTAGCTGTACTGGACTCAGTCTAGTGGAGGCCTTGGTAGCTGTGGACAATTAGTCCTTTGGACTAGTCTTTTCCTTGTATCCTGTTCTCTTCATTCTCCCTTGCTCCC
>NW_004444134.1:874126-907793 GCF_000243295.1 Trichechus manatus latirostris | reverse complement strand
GTGTGTATGTACCATAGTTTGTTTATCCATTCATCTGTTGATGGGCATCTAGGTTGTTTCCATCCTTCTGCTATTGTGAACAATGCTGCCATGAACATACGTGTGCATATCTCTATTCGAGTGACGACTCTTCCTTTTCTAGGATATATTCCTAGGAGTGGAATTGCTGGATCGAATGGTATGTCTAGAAAATAAGCTACTTTTAATTGCTAAAGGTCAGTCATCCTAATAAGTATTGAAAAACTTGTTTAAAAATGATATCGTTATGAATCTATGTGTAGACTTACAAGGAAAACTTTAAAAAATATTCTTAAAATCAGTCACACCTTAATTAAATAATTTGGGTGTGCTGAAAAGCCCTGGTGCCACAGTGGTTAAGAGCTACAGCTGCTAACCAAAAGATCGACAGTTCGAATCCACCAGCCTCTCCTTGGAAACCCTTTGGGGCAATTCTGCTCTGTCCTATAGGGTAGCTAGGAGTTGGAATTGACTTCACGACAGTGGGTTTGGATTTTTTTTTAATATTGAAAAGCTAGTTCTGTGGATCCGTTTCCCAATGCATAATAATATTTTGTTTGTAAATGTTAATATATTCTGGCCCAGACTTTGTGCATCTGACTTCTATAATGACAAAGAAACTGAAAGCTAAAAGCTTCCAAGGATGATCTCGTGTATTGATAGTTGTTCATTCCAAGAGTGGTAATAGAAAGAAGATGATGTGTGCTTAGTATTTAAATGTTCGAAGACTGCTTAAATGTTTGACTAAGTAGAAACTTAATAATTTTAAGCCGAGAAGCAGAAGATTCTCCCAGTGAAACCAGAACTCATAGAAGTTTCAGAGAAGGATTTTCTTGTTAAGCATTTAATTTTCTGTACTGAATTTCATTTCTAAAAGGCGATTATTAACTTGATAGGTTAAATTTTCATTCATTCAACAAATATCTGGGAGCCTAATTTGTGTGACTCTTACGGGAAATGGAATTGATCCTCAAAAACTTATACAAGGGCAGTTTTCTTCTAATAAGGGACTTCGAACAGTTTCTAATGTCAAACTGGCAGGATTAAGGATATAGGAAATGGTGGTTATACAGTTAGTCTTTCGATTATTTTTCACCTGTTCTCCAGCTTATTCATCGTCATCAAGCAGGGTTTTTAGCACCTACAACATCATAGCTGCTTAAATGTTTATTGAATGGGTGAGTTTAGGCCAGTTTTAGAGAGGACTTTGAAATTTAATGGGATGGGAAATAACATTGACCACTTTGCTATGCTAGAATGTCCGCTGTTCTCAGATCCTGGAAAATATATTCGTGGAATCCTTGGACTGCTTGCTGAAGTTGTATGGTAGTATTCAGTTATAATCATATGATGTAGAGTATGTTTTATGTTAATTTAAAAAGAATTATTATTGATACAAAGACAGACTTAAAAAAGTAATTGTAGAGAAGTTATGAATCTTGAGGCTGTGGACACACCCATAGGCATCCTTGGACCGCAGTTTGAAAACTACTGAGTCAAAAGGTATTTTGGTTTAGGAGTCTAAAGAACCATTCCTTGCTTTTTGCACTTCTCTGGCCTGCTTTGTAGCATTAGCTGAGTTCTTAGCCTCTTCCTTTTTCTTGTATTCAGAGAATACATAAAACTAGATTATCTCTAAGAATTCTTCCTGCTTTGAAATTTTCCAACTCAGTGAATCTTGTAACTATTTAGCACTTATTTTATCCCTGTGTTGTCTTAGGGGCTCTAACTGTCATTTGGTACTTATGTATCTGTTGTTGAATAGGAAAATTAATAACAGGCATCTTACTTTGATTGTAAGGTTTTTCTTATTTATGAAACCAAATGTTAACCGTGAAAAGCCTGATCCAAACTGCAAAAGCCTGCCAGAAACTGCTCTACAGCAATGTAAATTTATCTTATCCTGCTAGAAAGGATAGTTGTCAAACCATTACCTCCTAATTTAAGTCGCAAAAAGTCTCATGGCTGCAAGTGTGTGGAGGGCCAAATTATTAGCAACTATGCCAAAAGTCACCCAGTATCAGTTGATCTCAGTAAGGGGGTGGAGGGGCAGGCAGGGTTCAAACAATCACATAAAGATCAGCCAATGGTAGATGATTTATATTTTTCCCTGCTCTTGTGTTTATAAGCCTCATTGTGCCTAGTTTCTTCCAGCCATTTTCCGTTTCTGGTCTCCCTATATGCATATATAGAATAATAGCTCAGAATAAACCGTATGTTCAGATTTCAGTGAGTGTTGATTATTTTTAACACTGCCAAAAGGCTGAGCTTGTCTGAAACAGGGATTAGTGTCAGTCATTTTTGTATCTCTCGAGCTTAGTGTATGTTTGACACACACATTAGAAATAAGATAATACTAGCATGAATTCAGAAGGGGCATTTTTGCCCTCTCAAAGAATAGCTAAGAACTAAACTCTAGTATTGTGTATAAATACAGCAGGAATTTAGAGAAGGGAAGGCTCTGTTTGGGTTAGAGCAATTGGGAAGGCTTCAGTGGACAGGTAAGACTTTGATGGAAATGGCTCTGCAGAGAGCAGGCCTGTGAGCATTGCTTGGGTGACACAGCAGGAGCCAAGGCCCAGAGGCTGGTATGTTAGTGCATTGTGGGCAGAGGAGCTTGGAAATGATTTATTAAACAATAAGGGGCTATTGTAAATGACAGTTTTCTCCGGAAAATTGTATTAGGCTTCCTCAAAAGCTTCATGAACATTCTTTAACTTAATCCTGTTGGTAGCATTTAAGACTGGTGATGGACCATACAGTTTGCTTTATTTTTGTTTTTGGGTTTTGAATTCTTTCTACTTAATATTTTCCTCTTATGGTAAAGCTTACCGTTAATAATGGAAAGAACACTGGACTTGGGGACTTAGGAAACCTGGATTTTAGATTTTCAGAATGTAAGCTGCACAAAGTCAGGGATCCCAAGCACCTACAACAGTCCCTGACACATGGTAAATATTCAGTAATAATTATGCAGTGTTGAATGAGTTCTCCCTTTGCTACTCCTAGCTGTGATGCTTTTGGCAAGACTGTGCCTTAGTTTCATCTGTAAGCTTTGATGCCTTTTTTAAGGACTCTTCTAGTTATAAAGTTCTGTGATTGTGGAGAGTAGTATAACTTTTATTGTGTTACAATTTTACTGAAAAACACAACAAGACAAAAAACCAGAAGTTTTTGGTTTTAGTTTAATTTTAATGAAAGCCCTATGTGATTGGCATGATGCATGTCTTATGTCAGGGTCACAATTCCTGCCAGATAGTTCAAGTGAAGAGACTAGCAGAGGGCCTGCTTGCTGAGTTATGGGCAGCTAGGGACAGTAAGGTGCAAAGAGAAACTGACAACAACTAGAGGGACAGAAGGAAAAAGTGCAGCCCCAAGAGGAGCAGCCCCTGCTCTGCCAGAGATGAGACATGTAGGGTGGGAGCCAGACTGTGAACTACCCCTATCTTGAGGCTGCTCCACTTCTGAAATCGGAAGCTCAGACCGCCTGCTCTTTGATTACAGTCTCTTTCAGTCAGTGATTTCCACTACACCTGCTCTTTCACTTCATCAGTGGTTCCCTGATCTTTAGTCCCTCTTATGTCAGTGTGCTCAGCATATCATTGCCCTTCTGTAGCATCTGGCTGGCAAAATCTCAGCACTGGATGATCTCAACTCTCACCTTCTTTGATGCTTGGACTGGGTTGCTGAGACTAGCTGGAGAAGAACATGGTGATCTAGATCTGTTGTTGTGTGCGATCAAGTCAATTCAACCCTATAGGACACAGTAGAACTGCTCTGTAGGATTTCTTAGGCTGAAATCTGCAAGTCTTTTTTTTCCATGGAGCTGCTGGTGGGTTTGATCCACCAACCTTCCAGTTAGCAGCTGAGCATTTAACCATTGAGCCACTAGGGCTCCTGATCTACATCTGTGCCCCTATAAACCCACTGTCACCAGTCTCTACTGGGCTATCAAGGAATCTAGAGTTTTCCTCTTGTTCTCTGCAAAAAAATTTATTTTAAGATTTTTCACTGTTCTCAAACCTCTCATCCTATCAGGTTATCTGCACTCTTAGCAGATGACGTTGTCCCTACTTGAGAAATAAGAGCTGCAGGAGGAGAGACCCATGCTGTCTCTGTCAGTAGCTCTCCTCCCCCAGTACAGTGGGGAGCTCGAGCCTACCCCCAGCTGATCTCTGGATCCCATCCACTGCAGCCTATGTGGGACTTCACTCAGTACTTTATCTCTTGTCTTTCCTTTATCTTCAGCCTCTCTGCTACAGGCTCCTTCCTGTCAGCACTTAAACATGCTTAGACAGTGTCAGTAAAGAAAAACAGAAAAACAACAGCAACACAAAGAGACAATCCTCCTTTGATTTCACATTCCTCTGTTAAAATTTCTTTCTTCTTCCCTTCCTAGTCGGATTTCTTGAAAGAGTTCTTTATACTTCTGCTGAGTCCTCACCCCACTACTGTCTGGTTTCTGTACCCATCACCCTAGTGAATGCCAAGATCACCAGTGACAGCCTCCTCCTCACAGAATCTCTTTATATACTTTCCGCAGTATTGTGCCTGGGATCTGGGAAGTGCTTAGTATTTTTTTGACTGAGCAAATCTGAGAGTATTTCTTTGTTCCAAATCCTAGTTTTATCTGTATCCCTCTGTTTTTCTAATGGATGGGAGGCCAACACTGTCATCTAAGGTGTTGGATAACTAGTCTCTGTATATCCCAAATCTTCTTTTTTTTTAAATTGTACTTCAGGTGAAGGTTTACAGAACAAATAGTTTCTCATTAAACATATCCCAGATCTTCTTGATGGACTAAACAAGATAGAAATGAATTTTATTAGATAATGACTTCTTCATTCTTGTCTAGGTGATGTGTCTTCCTGAAAACAAACAAAAAACAAACAACTTTTTTATATGAAAAATTATGATTTCCTAGAATTAATTCCTATCAAGAATTAATGTTTTGTCTATATCCATGTAGATCTAACATAAAGAGTGAGTGCTAGGGGCATAGGGTACAGTTGAGAATAGATTGATGAATGCATAATGTTACGCTTTTATATGAAAATATTGTTTTAGATACGCATCTTCCCTTCTTCCATTAAGTAGTATATCTTCTTTGAAGTTTTTATTTGTTTTTTGGAGGGGAGAAGGTGGATTTACACTAGCCAACCCCATTTGTGATAAGTCATTGGTGTCCAGGGGCAGGAGATAGAGGACCTGTATACCCACATCTTTTGACTTTGAAAGGTAGTGAAGGCAATTGTCCTATAGGAGGAGACTCAGCATGTTGAAGCAGAAGATTTTATATCATTTTATAGTTTCTGGGGAATAAAGAGGGAAAAGATTTCTAACTAAGATGGACTCCAGTAGGTAAAGATTTGGGGAAAAAGTGCTTGTTACTTTTAAGAGAATAGAGAGGTAATCAAGTATTTGTATGTAACAGACTCTAGATAGTTTGATTAGAGCCAGGTAGCCATGCTTTTTCGCTATGATACTGTCTTGTTTCCAGTATTGTTTCTTGGTGTTAAAAAATAAAGCACAAAGAAATTAAAACATAGGGTTTAATTGAGTAGTTATTCTCTATGCATATAGGGAGACTATTCTGATTGTAAAAAAAAAACAAATGGCTCACTATAGGCTAGTTACAATGAAGCTTTTAAAGAGGAGGGAGTAGGATAGGAAATCAGCTACAGTATTGACTATATGTGATTGAACGATTCCCCACCCCCCACTTTTACTGAGATGGGTTGGCATCAGATTACTAGGTGGTCTCTTGCCTGGCTGCTCCACCTCACCCCCCATTAATTTGCGCAAATCTTAAGGAATACAAGTTTCCATGGTGGCAAAGTACTTAAAGGCTATTGATTTAGCATTTAAAAAAGGTCTCTGGAAAATCTGACTATTTACATATTTGTAATCAAGTGATTTTCTATAGTTTGAGGGAGCACACAGCCTTCTTCATTAAATCATGAGGTAATGGGTTTGTTATTGACCACATGCTTTAACCAGAAAAGACAAGTTAACAATGCTACAGAGTAGATTAGCTGTTTTGAGTGAAAAGCAAGATAATATTTTTACAGTTTTTGGGTCAGACTTTTACTGTTAATTTTTGACTCATGAATAAGAGAAACCATTTGAAATCAAAGTAAGACATTATTTTTAATTTTATTTCACAACCTCCCTCATCTTGATTATTTGATTAGAATCTTTGATCAACTAAGTGTTGGTGGGCACCATATAGATTCTTCGGGTTTCGGTAATCATAGGTACTGCTTTATTAGATACCTTTTGTGAAACGTGTTATTTCTGTTGGTTCCTTATCAGCTTCTCTTTGGTGTATCTCCAGTTGGAAGGAGACCATTTGCTTTACCTTAGATGGCCACTCGTGAGCTTTTAAGACCCCAGACACCAAACTATTAGTAGCTTAATAATAATATGGAGGATCAGAATGAGAACACATAAGCCAGTGGTCTGAAAGGCTTATCTGGCCCATGAACCCAAATTTCTTAAACATGAAAACAAATCCCAAGAAGATGCAATGGAAACATATGCAGCCGGCGTTGCATCTGTAGCATGAACTTCTATTAAAACTATACCTTGATATGCTTCCGCTTGGAGGTCATTAATATATACGCAATGATTTTATTTTACCAGAGCACAAACTCTTCCTTAGGAAGCAAGTAAATGATCAAGGGATCATCTATTTTGTAGTGCCATTATTTTTATCTGTGCTACTTCAGTAGAGAGATGTAGCGTTACCTAAATGATTAACAGAGCTATCTGATTCTAAGGAGCCCTGGTGGTGCAGTGGTTAAGAGCTACAGCTGCTAATGAAAAGGTCAGCAGTTCAGATCCACCAGCTGCTCCTTGGAAACCCTATAGGGCAATTCTACTCCATCCTACAGGGTCACTATGAGTCGGAATCGACTTGATGGCAATGGGGATTTTTTTTATTATCTAATTCTAAAGCTACCTTGTCTAACACCATTTGCAACCTTAAAATTTTCTTTGCTACACAGCTAAACCAATTCCAGTAACTAAGGGTACTATGGCTGCTATACAACAGTCAGTAGACCCTAATTTGATAGTTGTTCAGTTAGTTGTTTGATGTCCTGTTCAGGGTTGCTATCAGTCTTAGTCTCACTCATATTCTGAATTCTCCCTGATGGGAGTTTTGATTGAAATAAAGTATATGGTATTCCATAAGACAAGTAACAATATCTAGTCCAATTCAGTGGCAGGACTTTAGATACTCAGTGACTGCACGTGAAATAATTTCCTTTTAATGCTATATATGGGAAGATACCTAGGGGATCAGGAAGAACTGTAGATGTGTATATACCAAAAGGAAAGGGGTGATCGATCACTGACATCAGGAGAACTATCTTTTGTAGTAGTTTCTTTTAAATAGCATGATCCACTAGTGTGCAGAGAGGAATAAATGAATTTTTGTGTCCTTTGTTCATAGGTCATTTGGTCCTTGAAAGGAAATAAACCTGAGCACAAAGCTTAAGTATCTGAAAAATAGTTACCATTATTGTAAATATAATGAGAACGTGACTAATACCTAAGAATTAACTATATATAGACACTGTGGTGTAGTGAATTACTTAATATAGCTCTTCTAGCCATGCATGGTCTTGTGGCTCCTACAAAATGATTGGGCAGCACTATGCAAATAAGGTGCTTGTGGCCCACCAAGGGGACTGGGCAGCCTACTAATAATGCAAATAAGATGCTTGGGACCCTTGCAGGGGTAGAAACATGCATGGAACCCTAACAAGGGGATTAGTCAGTTTTGCCATCCTGCTGTGCTTGAAAGGAGTCAATCCCAGAGGCGAGAAGGGGGCTTCACTACCATTAAGAAAGAAGAGCCAGGAACAGAGTACGTCCTTTGGACCCAGGGGACGTAACTACCATCAAAGAGTCAGGAAAGAATTATGTCCTTTGGACCTAGGGTCTTGCGTTGAAAACCTCCTAAACCCAGGAGACAGAGAGAGCTGTAACACTGGAGAAGGCAATGAGGTGATGAGGTGCCAAGACAGTGAGACGCGTACCAGGGAAATGGCAGTAACGGAACCAAGAGACTGGAGCGAGACGGCGTGGTGGGCTTCCCGGCCCATGGAGCAAGGTGGGTACAGTGGGTGTATTGACCAATGGAGTGAGAGAGCTGAGCACCTTCGGGCAGGAGGCTTGCTGGCAGAGTGGGGTGCCTCGGGGCACTTAGTGACAGAGCTAAAGAGCTTTGTAACACTTGCGTGAGCAGGGCAGAGGCCAGGCTGAGGGGCCAAGAGAGAGGCTTGCCTGTAGGCATGGCTGAGAAGCTGTCCTAAGAACTGTATCCTGAGCCGCTCCTGATACTGAATTGTAATATATTACTTCTCTAATAAACCCTGTAACTGTGAGTATGGTCTGTGAGTTCTGTGTGGCCAGTTGCAATAAATTATCGAACACAGTAGATAAGTAGAGGGTGCCGTGGGAGGAAGGGCTGGTGTCAGAATTGGTAAAAAGGTTGGAAAGAGGAGGTATGTCTGACCTCCACGTCATAGGAGCCAGCCTTGGACTGATGCTGAAGATGATCTTGATTCTCCTCCCCCCTTCTGAAGTTAGAGGAGGTCTGATGCCGCCACCATCATTTCTGCAGACACACAGAGAAATGCATAGCTATGTAACAAGAACTGGTCCAATTTTCAGGTGGAAAACAAAACCATTAGTTGTCTGTAGTTTATAAAACCAGAATTTGGTAAACCCACAAGGACTTGCTGTAATTTTCTACTGAGACAAAATTTCTGCTATAGTTACCCTCCTCTTAAAAGAAAATCTCAAAGCAGTTATTTTATTTTGTTGTTATGAGAATATACACAGAAAAGCAACTGTTCCCACATGTACAATTCACTGACATTGATTATATTCTTTGAGTTGTGCAAGCACTCTTGCTCTGCTTTTCTGAGTTGTTCCTTCCCCATTAACGGAAAGTCACTGCCCCCTAAGGCGCGTATCTAATCTTTGGAGTTGCTGTTATCACTTTGATCTGATATAGATCGTTCCTAAAAGAACATAATGCTCCAGGCAGACATTTTTTACTAGTTAAGCTAAACTAAACTTTAAGAAGATTTCAGGAGATATTTTTTGGTTTAAGTTTTAAAGATTATCTCAGGGCAATACTTTTAAGGGTTCATCCAGCCCCCATGGCTCCAGAAAGTCTGGAGTCCATGAGAATTTGAAATTCTGGTCTGCATTTTCCCCCTTTTGATCAGGATTCTTCTATAGAATCTTCTTTCAAAATGTCCAGGTAGCTGGGCACCATCCAGTTCTTCTGCTCTCATGACAAAGGAGGCAGTTGTTCATGGAGGCAATTAGCATCACATTCCATATCCTCTTCTATTCCTGACTCTCCTTGCTCTGTTACTCCTAGTGAATAAAGACCAATTGTCATGCCTTGGATGGCCATTTGCAAGCTTTTAAAACCCTGGGCACTATGCAGTGAATGAGGAGGTAGAACAGAAACACTAAACACAATATTAGGCCAGTTAACTGGGATGTCCCATGAAACCATGACCCTAAACCTCCAGATCAAGGAAGGGGTTTTTGGTTGTACATAAGCAGCCTCTGCAGCTATTGTTTTTTTTTTTTTTTTTTTGTAAATATATCTATTACACAACTTTTGCCAGTTTAACTTTTTACAGCCATACAGCTTACTGACGACAATCACAATAATCAGCTGTGCAACCCTACCCTTAATCAGTGCAATTTTTCCATCACTGTTAACCCTGCCTTTCCCCCTCCCTCTCTTCCTTGGTAACCACTAATAATCTGGTCTCTATAGATTTGCCTGTTCTTGTCTTTTTATATAAATGAGGTCAAACAATGTTTGTCCTTTTGTGATTGACTTATTCCACTCAGCATAATGTCTTCAGACTTCCTCCATTTTGTAACATGTTTCAAGATTTCGTTTCTTCTACTGGCTGAGTAGTATTTCATTGTATGTATATAACACGTTTTGTTTGTTCATTCATCTGTTGAGGGGTATTTAGGTTGTTTCCACCTTTTCATTATCAAAGCAGTTATTTTTGATCTAAAAGTAAGACTGTTTATCATTATTTACATAAGTACAGCAAGAATGATAATTTATCATATCCATTGCCATCAAGTCAATTCTGACTCATAGCGACCTATAGGATGGAGTAGAATTGCCCCATAGTGTTTCCGAGGCTGGCTGTGATCTTTTTGGAAGCAGACTACCACGTCTTTCTCCCGTGGAGCAGCAGGTAGGTTTGAACCACCGACCCTTAGGTTAGCAGCCAAGCGCTTAACCACTGTGCCACCATAAAACCAAAAACCGAACCCATTGCTGTTGAGTTGATTCCAGCTCATAGTGACTCTGTCTCAGTTATCTAGTGCTGCTGTAACAGAAATACCACAAGTGAATGGCTTTAACAAATTTATTCTCTCACAGTCTTAGGAGGCTAGAAGTGCAAATTCAGAGTGCCAGCTCTAAGGGAAGGCTTTCTCTCTTTGTTGGTTCTGGAGGAAGGTCCTTGTCATCAGTCTTCCCTTGGTCTAGGAGCTTCTCTGCTCAGGAACCTCAGGTCCAAAGGACGCGCTCTTCTCCTGGCGCTGCTTTCTTGGTTGTTTGAGGTCCCCAGGGCTCTGTGCTTCCTTCTCTCTTTTATATTTCAAAAGAGATTGACTTCTGACAAAACCTCATCTTGTAGATTGAATCTTGCATCGTTAACATAATTGCTACTAATCCCATCTCATTAACATCACAGAAGTAGGATTTACAACACATAGGAAAATCATATCAGATGACAAAATGGTGAACAATGACACAATACTGGGAATGATGGACTAGCTAAGTTGACACACATTTTTGGAGGACATAATTCAATCCATAACAGACCCTATAGACAGAGTAGAACTGCCTCACAGGGTTTCCAGGGAGTCGCTAGTGGATTTGAACTGCTGACCTTTTGGTTAGCACCCAAGCTCTTAACTACTGTGCCACCAGGGCTGTGAAATATATATTCCACAAAAATGTTTTTATAAGGAATCTCAGATTGAATTTGTAAAAGCTTCTAGATGCTAGGAAGCCAATCAAGAACTTGACACAAGATTTCACCTATAATAACCACAGATCTGGGTGAGTTTCTTTGAAGTGTCTAGTCATACCTGATCTCTGAGCATCATTCTCAAATAAGACATTCTATTCAAACCCTGAAAACTGAGATTTTCAGTTGTGCTGTGTTAATAAGGAGGACAGATTCTTACTGAACTTATGCAAATAATTATATTGCCATAAAAATAAGAATACTCATTAAGACTTTTTCATTTCTGGAGGGAATCAGGCAGGGAGAAAACATTACAAATGTTTCACTTTTGTTTGCATAAACATAGTCTATTAGATTGTTTTAGGTAGTTAGGGAAAAAGAGAACGGGGTTTCTTACATTCAGAAAATAGAATACATAAACATTGGCAATAACACAATAAAATATTTTTTAAAATGTTTAATGTTACTGAATAAATTTTAAATATTATTAGTGAAATATTATTAAACATATTACATACAAAAGTGCATTCAGTCCTATATAATGAATTAATTTTCCACTCAGTCCATGGGAGAAAGACTTGGTGATCTGCTCCCATAAAGATTACAACTTAAGAAACCCCATTGGGCAGTTCTCCTCTGCAATATGGGGTCACTATGAGTCAAAATCGACTCAGTGACACCCGATAACAACAACAACCAGTTGATTCCTGCATTAGCAGTCTCCTGAACCCATCAGCTTCTCCATAAGAGTTCTGGAAATCTTGATTCAGTTCTGTGTATAAGCAGTGTTATTGGAAGTCCTAGCTCACAATATGTGGCACAGTCCTTTCCATATGTCTTAATCTCTTTTTGTTTACATACTTTGGCCTGTGGTTGATTGCAAATTCAAGGAGTTAGAGTCAAATTATCAGCAGATGACAAAACCTATAAAAAATATGGCAATAGTTAACTTTTTAATAGTAACTTTAAAAAGTAAGTATAATCTTTAGAGACAAAAGAACTTTACACATGACATAATAATTCTGAGATATAATGTGAATATACCAAGCATATAGCTAAGATGTATCAAGATTATCAAGTGAAGAGATTTAGTAGTCTAGCAGGTTGTAGACATCTGAATGTTAATAAAATTTCATAAGTGATTGAATCCCCAGTTGGAAACCACTAGCCTAGATGATGCTAGATTCACACTAAAGGAATAAAGTTGTGACCAAGTTAACACTTTAAGTAACTGGAATTATAATGGGTACTTTACTTTAGTTGTCTAATATGAGGCCTAACAGGCCAAGGATTCTGGTAAATAGAAAGTTATACTAGACGATAAGAACATGGATAAATCTCTAGGAATTTCCCAAATAATACACAATTTCTAAAAAGTTTATATTATTAACATCTCACCCATACAAATTTAACCTAGGGAAGTCTAATCACCTCTTCTGATTTGACAGCTTTTCCCTTGCAACTCATCAATAGTAACACATCAAATAAACTTATTTCTAGCACCTTTCTTTTTACAAAGTGAAAGAACAAATCTTTTATGATTTTCCTGAGTCACTCTGAGAAATCTCAAAGACAGTTTTAGGTGCAAAATATATCATTTAGGATTTGATTTTAGGAAGGCGAAGTATCAAAAATTTTCAGGGATTTGAACACTTGGATTAAATACGATCACGAGTTACTGGGAACAGTACTTGCCTACCTGTTTAACCAAAGTGACAATAAAAGATTTTAAAAGTAAACTAGGAAGTAACATGATTATAAAGAACTTTTGCTCTTTTAAAAAAGAGGAGGCTTTTTAGTGTTATCTCTGCCTTCTGGCCCTTTAAATTCCTCCTAACTGAGGTCAATAGTAAGGACTTTTTTAGGTCTTTTTACCATTGGGGAAGCAGTAGAAGTTCCTGTTGCCCCACCCAGTCTCAGTAGTGCTGCATTAGAAACTCTGTTCTAACTCCATCAATGTCTGCTTAATCCATCTCATTTCTTAACAACCATTCCTAAATTTTAACCCTGGTGGAAATAGTTCCTCAACTCTCCCCTATGTCTTCTCTCAGCATAACCTTTTCCTTGGGAATCAATCTAACTTCCTTTAGTATCTGTTTCTCCAGCATAACTTTTCCCTTTGGAAGGGGTACCGAGGCTGACTGTGCCTCAGGTTTCAAATCTAAATTCCACCCCGCTTTGAAATCTTTTCCTGACTCTAAACTCAGCCCTGTCTTGGCTTCCTCCCCATAATTCTTTTGGTAGGGTTCCCTCAGCTTTGGGCTTCAGTTTGGACTGGCCAGAATCAGAGCTTGGCTCATCTCTTGCTTTCATTTTACCCATTACAGATAATGTGGTAGGGTAAAAACGTCACAAAGTTTAGTAAAGCAAAAAGAAAGTTTTACTCGGCACATATTCAAAGGGGCAAAAAGGGGAAGCGGACAAGCATGCTGTCAGAGCTTATGTCTGCCTGAATCCAAGGAAATATCACAGAACAGACAAAAGTGGGAAAACAGGCAAGCCTGCTGCTAGAGCCATCTTTGTCCAAGTCCAAAGACAGAATAGGCAAGAATGGGAAAACGGACAAGCATGCTACCACAGCCACGTCTGCCCAAGTCCACAGAGTAGGCAAGAATGGGAAAACAGACAAGCTTGCTGCCACAGCCCTGCCTGCCTGAGTCGAAGGAACGTTATAGAATCATCAGTATATCTTCACATTACAAATGGGTGAAACGATTGAAAGCTTCACCTTTTCACAGATTGGCTAGAAAGTGTGATCCTACATTTTGAATTGTCTTTCTTAACAATCAGTGGTACAGATTTCAGTAACGACAGTCAGAAGGGTCTTCATTGGTCCAACAATTTTCTATTCACTAAATGCTAACAGAAAAGAGTAAGAGTGGAAAGTCTTTTGTGTTCTGTTTGAATGGTTTATGTGAAAGGTTCCCTAAAAGCTATTTTCCAACATTATCTTAGCTATTATCTTTATACCTCAGGGCCCAGTTGATGTGTCCTTGTGAGCCCTTGTGGGTCCAGCATCGGCTAGGTTGTATTCTCTATGTTCAAGGACAGGGAATAATAACTCCAATATTATTTCCTAAATCAGTAGCCACAACCAAAGTAACTGTCCAAACCTTTCTTATTTCCCTTTCTATGAATCTTCTACAACTTTTTATATCCGTATACAACCCTTATAGTACAGCTTCTCAAAGTGACGAAAATGGACACATTCATTAACAGACCGAAATATATATATTCTCTCTATGGTATATAAAAAATAAAAAGCAAAAACTTAAATTATAATGACTATCCCATTAATTAATTCAACTTAGTATCACTTCAAGGTTTTAAGTTACCTAAAGATTTTGGAAATGAAAACATAATTACTGTTGAAACAAAGTTTGTCAGAATTATGATATGATTTGGTTAAGCACAACTTTACATTTTTCATAATGTTAAATATTTAGGGAGCCCTGGTGGCACAATGGTTAAGAGCTCGGCTGCTAACCAAAAGGTCTGCAGGTTAAATCCACCAGCCGCTCCTTGGAAACTCTATGGGACAATTCTTCTGTGTCCTGTAGGGTTGCTGTGCTAGCATGTTCTATCAGTAAGCTTGTATGAGTTAGGAAATGCATACCGAAGTAGAATAAAATGTATGCTTATGTTATACTTAACAATGGTAACTCAGAGAAAAAGGCTGTTTTTATTGAAGTCGAAATTATTAAACTAGTTTGGCTTTGCCAAAGATTTATCTAAATTATGTGAACTTCAGTTTTTTAAAAAGTTTCTGGGTTGGTTTCTATAATGTTTTTCTTAAAATTGTAAATATTTGAGGTTTAATGTCCGTATTTTTTGGTACTTTTTGGAATGTTCAGTTTATAAGTGCTTATTTGTCTCTAAATCAATCAGACTAAAACTCCTTAAAGGGATATTCTAATTTAATAATACCATCCGGAGGTAAAAAATTTTTACATATATATAATCTTATGCTTGCTTTAAAGAATATCTTATAGAAGCAATTTTTAGAGTAATTTTTTTTAAGGCCTCACTATACCAATCAAAATAAGCAGTCCATTTCCCCCTTTTTAAGTGTACTTTTTCAAATGAATCAATTTATATCAAAAAGTTTTTCAAAGTGGCTACTGAAGGCCCAAGTCATTCTTAGTGAAATTATACCATTTAGAAATAAAGGTACAAGAATTAAGAATGAGAGAAAACATAGGAAGCAGTTCTTCCTGGAAGAGGAGGAACTAAGACTTAAATGACCCCCACCCCTGATGGTGGGTGGAAAACCAGACAGAACAGTCTCTGGATTAAAGCCAAGCTCTCCAGACAAAAATCAGATAGAAGGAGAACCTCATCCCACAGCAAAGTTTGTCCAAGTAGATGCCAGGCCAGCTCAAAAAACAGACTTACATGCTTCTTACCTTATGATTCTCTTTTTTATGATAATCAACAATGGTGCAACACTGTTAAACAGCACAAAACAAAGCAAATGGGAATTCAGTTCCTTTAAGTAGTTATTGCGTCTCCCAAGTTGTCTTTGGTAAGGTAGACCCATTTCAACAAATAAAAACAAAAACACTCCCCCCTCCAAAAAAGAAAAGGTTCTGGGTGCATAATTTTAAACATATTGCCAGAGTTTTGATAGATTCCAAGATGAAGGGGTCGCAGACACTTTGGACTTGGTTGAACCTGCTTTAAGAACTACCTGAGGCCTCTGTCGGACCCAATCCAACTTTCTCTTTTGGACCTTGTCCTATTTCCCTTGGACCCAGTTCAAGGAGAATATTCAAATAAAGCAAATGGGAACCAGTGACGGAATCTGGGCGCTAAACAGAAGTTCCCCAGAGTGAGAATAAAAGACAAAGCAGATGGGAACCCATTTCCCCAGAGTGGCCACTCAAAAGTCAAATCATCCTTGGTGTAGTCAGCTGACTTCTACGAAAGATGCAGTTCCAGAGTAAGAACAGAAGGAGCCTTAAGACAACTATCTCGAAACTGAGATCTTCATTTAACGGCTCTCTGAAGGCACGAGATTTGTGCACCTTACCCCAAATAGAGCAAAAGGGTGAATTACCAAGGAGAAGATGTGCAGAACTGCTCAGATATAAACCCAGAGAGTTCAACACAAAAAGAGATTTACCAGGTTCCTTGGTTATGGTGAGGAAATAACTGGGCACAAAAGGCCCTTACGGCTACCATCATTTGATCTCTCACCAGCAATGAGGAGTCCTTGGTGATTTTCTGCAGGTCCAACTTCTGACACCAAAACTGTTAAAAAAAAAAAAAAATCAAAGCACAAAGAAATTAAAATGGTTTATTGAAGCAGTTATTCTATATACGTGTATAGGGAGAAAATTCTGATCACAAAAATGAATGACTCAAAGTAGTCTAGTTACAATGAAGCTTATAAAGTGAAAAGGTGGGAGTAGGATAAAAAATCAGACATTGGCTAATCTTAACAGTGATTGAACCCCCTCCCCCGCCTTTTACTGAGATCAGCTGGCATCAGGTTACTAAGTGGTTTCTGGCCTGTCTTTTCCCCCTTCCCCCCCATTCATTTTCACAAATCTTAATGAATACAAGTTTCTATGGTGACAGAGTACTTAAAGGTTATTGATTTAGCATTAAAAAGATGTCTGCGGAAAACCTGGCTATTTACGTATTTGTAATCACTAGATTCTTTGTAGTTAAGTTTGAAGGAGCACACAGCCTTTTTCATTAAATCATGAGGAAATGAGTTTGTTATTGACCACGTGTTTTAAGCCTGGAAAGACAAGTTAACAATCCTGCAGAGTAGATTAGCAGTTCTTGGTGAAAAACAAGTTAATAGTTTTACAGTTTTTGGGTCAGGCTTTTGCTGTTAATTTTGGACACGTAGGTAAGAGAAACCACTTGAAATCAAAGTAAGATGTCTATATTTAATTTTATTTCACATTGGTTACCTCATTTATATTCTATTCCCTTAATCCCTTACCTCCAAACATTGTAGCAGCAGTGAAAGTCTTCTTTTCCATAAAAAACAATCCATGGAAACAGCCTAGATGTCCATCAACAGATGAATGGATAAACAACATGTGGTACTGTGATGGTTAAGGTTGTACGCCAACGTGACGGGGCCATGATTCTCGGTGGTTTGGCAGTTATAATGTAGTTTGCCATCTATGTTGTAGTTTGCCAGCTATGTAATGATGTAATCATCTCCATGATGAGATCTGTTATGAGCAGCCAATCAGTTGAAAGGGAGTTTTCTTGGGGATGTGGCCTGCATCCAGTATTGGTGGAGTTTCAACAAAGCTCACTGGCTTTTGCTCACTCTGGATCCTGCAGCTGGCTCCTGTTCTTCTGAACTCTGGTTCTTGGGACTTGAAGTAGAAGCTTACCTGCCGATCTTGGAATTCATCAGTCTCTGCAGCCTGTGAGCTAGAGGCCTGCTGTCTGACTTGCCAATATGGGGTTCACCAGCCCCTGCAGCTGCGTGAGTCAGGAGAAGCCTCCAGCCTGACCCATGGACTTGGGACTTTCTAGCCTCTACAACTACTTGAGCCATTTCCTTGATATAAATCTCTCTGTATATATATTTATATGCTTCACTGGTTTTCTTCTCTAGAGAACCCGGCCTAAGACAGGTACATATATGCAATGGAATATAATATTACTCATCCATAAAGATAAATGAAGTTCTTACGCATGCCTTAGCATAGCTGAACCTTGAGAACATTATGCTGAGTGAAATAAGTCAGTCACAAAGGACAAATATTGTATGATCCCACTTACAGGAAAAATACACAATAGGCAAATGCATAAAAATTAAAGTTTATCACTGATTACCAGCGGCAGGTGGGAGGGAGGGGAAAGGAAGACAGAACATTTAGGAGACACTGAGTTTCTGTTAAGGGTGATGGAAAAATTTGGGAACGGTTAATGGTGATAGAACAATATGATGAACATACTTAATTCCACTAAACTGTACATATGAAGGATGTTGAAATGGCAAATGTTTTGGTACCTGTATATTTACCAAACACACAAATGGGCATTTGCAAAAAAAAGTAATAAGAGTAACAGTTACAAAAAAACCAAGTGCCGTTTATCAGTTCTATTTTTTAAATCATTGGATTTTTTCCAAGAGAATTAAAATATAAATACCTATTCTTATATTTGAAAACAGATAATGTGTTTCAATTGTATCTTATTTGTAGAGATAAAAAAGGGGTCTAAGGAGAGAGCCAGGAAAGCAGGAAGGCATTACCTCCTATCTGTTCAATCTTTGCAAATTTCCCTTTTGAAAACCTGTCAGTGTGCTTAATTAGGGCCTGTTACCAGGCCTTGAGGAGCCCTGGTGGCACAGTGGTTTAAGCCCTTGGATGCTAACTGAAAGATCGGCAGTTCAAACTCACCAGCTGCTCCACAGGAGAAAGACATGGCAGTCTGCTTCTGAAAGATTACAGCCTTGGAAACCCTACGGGGCAGTTCTAGTTTTACCCTGTCTATCCTATTGGGTTGCTGTGAGTCAGAATCAACTTGACAGCAGCAGGTTTAGGTTTTTTTTTGGAGCAGGCCTTGACCTTGTACACTTTGGATCCCACGGATTCTTTCATATATGTGCATGATTATATTTTTGTTAACCATAATTTTGAGATAGACTAGGAGGAGAAAGATGAGACTGGTCATGCATCTGTGCTGCTGGATGGTAAAATATGTGGTAGTGTGGCCTAACTTGGCCCTACTTCAGTAGAGTGGAGCCTGAGTTTATGTAGAATTGAGTGAAGTACCTTAAATGACTGTTCTCTCAATCCCTTTTCCCATTGTCTCTGGGAGATCCCTTTGGCTCCAGCCCTGGGATAGCTTGGGTAGGGCTCAAGGATACCAAAAAACCAAACCCGTTGCTGTCGAGTTGATTCTGACTCATAGTAACCCTATAGGACAGAGTAGAACTGCCCCATAGGGTTTCCAAGGAGCAGCTGGTGGATTTGAACTGCTGACCTTTTGGTTAGTATCTTGATGCATTTCTAAAGTGTGATTCTGTTGTTGGGGGACTTTAGTATCTAGTGCAGTATAGTTTCATTGTCTAAACTCACTAGGCAGCTCTCCAGCCAAATGATTTCTCTGAGGTCTTCTGGTCCAGAATAGTTCTAGACAGGATAAGGCTAACCAGTGCTTCTCAAACTCTAATATGCAAATTGTGAAAATGCAGATTCTCGTGGTTGGTGTGGGCTGGGATCTGATATCCTGCCTTTCTTATTTGCTCCTTTTTGAATAGTATTATGGGGAGGAGGGTGCATTTGGGAAATTATTTCGGTGTTTTGGGGGATAGCTTTCAGTCTTTTATGGCCTCATCTGTCAAGAAAATACCACTTTTTAACACCATGAGACTTTTCTTGCCTTATTTAGTGAAGATTCTCCAAGTCATTAGTGAATCAGTACTTACATGTTTTTCCAGTTTCTGATCTTATCCCTTCAGCTGGGCCTCTAGGGATATAACAGGATAAGACACCTGATCTCTCATTTTGTTCAGATTTCTTGTCTGTTATTCAAGTCAGCAAAATTCTTCTGTATTAAATAGTTAAAAAAATATGATTCTAAAACTACTTTTTTAGTCACATTTAAAATAAAATTACTGCTACTATGGTAGTTAATTTTTTCTTTGTAATTCCTAAGTTCTATAAAAAATAATAATTTACTGTCTTTTGTCCTACTAGTAAATATTTTGGAAATTAAGATTGTTCCACAAAGAAATATGGGAAAATTATAAAATTAAATCTCTGACCTCTTTTGCAAAACCATTTTAAATTCATTTCAGTGTGTTTCATTAAAGAGAAAAAGACGAACAGGCAGAAGTAATGCAAACCTATAAAGAAAATGTATTTGTTTAATTATATGTTATAAACTTCAAAAAGCGAGGCCTTTATTTTGCTTAAATGTTTAGTAATTTTCTCCTTCCACATGTGATGGATAGGAGGTTAACTGATGTTAAATGGATGCTTTGTTAATTCTTCTTCAACTGCTAATTGGTGTGGGGGAGTACAAGACAAGACCGCAAAACTCCTGGGCCAGCTTGTTTTCTCAGGGAGGTTTATGGAATCCCTTCTCTCCCTTTCTGTGAACCATACACACATTGTTTGCTTTTCCTCTCTCTGTCTTCCTCTGTCTCTCTTTTTCTGTCTCTCCGTCCTTCAGTCTCTATGTTTTTCTCTTACCCCCTCCCCCATCGAGTCCCCCCCTTTCCTCTCTCTCTCTCCTCTCTCCCAGCCTACTTCCGGCTGTGTGGCAGAGTGACTGCTTGTAGAGGTTGCCTGCAAGGGAGTCCAGCCAGATCTGTGTGGTCTGGGTGTGTGGTCTCCAGCCCAGCAGAGAGGCTGTGAACAGGGTGGAGGAGAGAGAGCATTATTGTTTAATTTATTTTGGATGCCGAGTTTCTCTCAAGCTTGATTCCACGTTAGTGGCTGTGTGCAATCTGAACTGTGCCCTGATCCTCACCGTGAGCCCCCTCCCACACCACCTGCCTGTCTAGTCCTTGTGACCTAGAAATGCCAAGGGGTTGCCAGGTGCTGTGATGGCTTTGCTTTCACTATGCTAAGATACATGGCCTTGAAGAGGTTCTTTTGAGACAGAGCTAGAGAAGTAAAGCAGAAATATTATGTTAGTGACAGAGTTGATGTGTTTTTAAAATGGGGAAAGCTGGTATACAAAGTTTGGATCAAATTAATCTGACTCTTTTCATGTAAAAGAATCTGGGAGTTACATGACATCCTGTCATTTTTAACAGTTTTAATAAAATTAACCAATTTAAACTGACAGTTGATCCCTTGACCTTTTTTGTCTACATTGATTTTGGCCTGCCTGTTTATAGTAGTTACTGTATTTTTAGCAGTGATATTGGCTTGTTTCAACATAAAGATTTAACAAGTTGAGATAAATGAAACTGTTTTTATGGAATAGTATAAGTATAGGAGAGTTTTTTTTTTTTTTCTAATTCTTTCATTATAAATAGCTTAGTACTATTTTCTTGATATTTTCCTCCCTCATTCCTGAACATTTGTGTTGAAATGTTCAAGTATTTTGTTATTTAAGTGAACATCTATAGAGTCTTCATATCACTTGGAATTTTGCATTGTTTAGCTTATTCCTTTAAATAGGGATCTTCCTGGAAGTACTGAAGGAATGGGGTTGGTATTGTTGGTTAATCATGGAGGACTAGAAGTTCTAGGCCGCTGCATTTTCCAGAGGGGTTTATAGATGTAAACTATTGTTGTACTCCTGCTTTTCAGCTACTTTTAACCTTGGGTTTCAATGATTAGACTCAGTTTCCATCAGTGGAAAAGCAGAGCTTTCCCCCCACTCCTTCCTGCCTCCTGCTCTTGGCCAAGGTTTTCCTTAGTCTCATCTGATCTGAATCAGAGGGCTTTAGGAATTTAGTAGTGTCAGGTATTTTTAACATCTTGTATTTCCTTTTGTGTTCATTTTTGGGGGTTCTACGTTGTGATGATAGCACTGTTAATCTAATACACACAGGAGTTCTGAAATACAACTAGAGTATTCATAAAGGTGTGCAGCTACTACCACTGTCTAATTACAGATTCTCATCACCCCAAAAGGAAACCCCATACCCATTAGCAGTCACTCCCAGTTCCACTTCCCCCAGTCTCTGGGAACCATTAATCTAGTTTCTGTCTCTATAGATTTGCCTATTCTGATTTTTCATGTAAGTGGAGTCATATAATAAGTGGTTTTTTATGTCTGGCTTCTTTCACCGAGCAGGATGTTTTCAAGGTTCACCATGTGGTGGCATGTATCAGTACTTCATTCCTTTTTTAGGTAAAGCACAATTAAATTATTTAAATTATAACTTTCAGAGGAGATGGGGCCCAGATGGAGTAGTCATACGCTTCTGGTGGACCCTCTTACAACAAAGACCCGAAAAAGCAAAGTGAATTGATTATATATGACAGTCTAGGAGCCCTGAATATCAAAGGCAGAGTTGAGGAATTGGACTGAATGTCAGGGGAAGGGGGAGATGGTTCGGAAGTAGCGAGGAGTTGCCAGACCTGATTCTACAGGAGCCGGAGCCCTTCAGGCCAGATCAGCTCATGGTGCGCGGTGAAGCAAATGGGCGCTCGGAGGTGTTTTCCACATTGGAAGAGACCCAGCGGCAGAGAGTCTACTCGGCCATCCAGAACCAGTGAGAAACAGCCCTCGATCGGCAAAAGATAAATACTTACGTGTGGCGTACCGCACAGATCAAAAACACCCCCCTTTGGGAAAAAACTCTCCCATTTACCTCCCTGCTCCCTGCTCTGCACTGGGTCTGGGACGGCTTCAGCGATTGCTGAGTCAGCTGGGCCAGAAGTAGGACCCGTCATGCCCCCGAGTCATTCTCCCGGCCTAGGAGAAGGAGCAAATTAACAAACTGGGGAAAAAATAATCTGCCAGCTCCCCTAAGCCAGGAACTCAGGGTAGGCACAGCTCTTTTGCGTAGGTACAGGCATTCAAGGTCCATGGGCTTTGAGTGCCTTTCCCCCTACATAGACTTGCGTGGGCCCATTTCAACAGCATAGGCCCTTATTACGACAGTACAACAGGGTATATACCTGAAGTCTAACTTCAACTGTTTTCAGCTGTGAAGTTGTAGGTTCGTGACATTTGACACTGCCCATTAAGCAAGGTCTTCATCTACTCACATCAGGGGCCTGAGGACTGGTGTCTCCACCCACACCACTTTGCCACCTGTGACAGGGGCCCAAGAATAAGAGGTGCCCCCCAGTCCTTACAGCCGACAGCAGTGGATGCTTATAGTCCGACTGCAAAACCCAGTCACCTACATGCTTTAGGGAACAGGGACATGCTTTTCTCCTGGACATCCGGGGGTGGCCGATGGCTCCCTGCCTTGCTCAGCATGTGTTCCCCTGCTGCAGCCAGATGCCTGTGCTTACACCAATTACTCATGCCTGTTTAGGACTGTAGGTGAGAGCCTGCACCACACACTTGGTGGCTGACTACCTGGACACCTGAGAGGAGGAGTGGGCAGACTGCTGAGTTCACATATTTAGTGGCAGGTCTGGCCACCTGGTGGCAGGATGTTGGCGCTTCAGGGGTGCTGGTGATCAGGATGGCTCACATGAGCAGCCTAACTGGGCACATCAAAACAAGAGGCTAGGACACAGTAAGCGATCATAAAGTAAATATAATAACTTATTGATGGCTCTGAGACAACAGTCAATATCCAGTCACATAAAGAGGCAACCCATGATGGCTTCAGCAAGCTCCCAAGATAAAGAATCAAGAAATATCTGGAGGAGGAGAATTTCTTGGAATTAGCGGGGGGCGGAATACAAAAGATTAATATACAGAACTTTTTAAGAGAACAGGAAGGAAATTAGGCAAACTGCAGACCAACAGTAGAAGAACTTAAGAAGATTAGAGAGGAGCATAATGACAAATTTAACAGTCTGCAGGAACCCATAGAGAGACAGCAGTCAGAAATCTAGAAGATTAACAATAAAATTTCGGATCAGACAACTCAATAGAAAGTCATAGGAGCAGAATTAAAGCAATGGAGATCAGAATTAGTGAGATTGAAGGTAAAGCACTTGACACCAACTTATTCGAGGAAAAATCAGATGAAAGGATTAGAAAAAATGAAGAAACCCTAAGAATTATGTGGGATTCTATCAAGAGGAATAACCTACGAGTGATTGGAGTAACAAAATGGGGGATAACAGAAAATACAGAGACAATTATTGAAGATTTGCTGGCAGAAAACTTCCCTGTTATCGTGAAAGATGAGAAGATATCATCCAGGATGCATGTCGAACCCCACATAAGGTACATCCCAAAAGAAAGTCAGAAAAGCATATTATAATCAAAGTTGCCAAAACCAAAGATAAAGAGAATTTTAAGAGTGGCTAGGGGTAAACAAAAAGTCATCTACAAAGGAAAGTCAATAAGAATGAGCTCGGACTACTCAGCAGAAACCATGCAGTCAAGAAGGCAATGGGATGACACATATAAAGCCTTGAAGGAAAAAAATTGCAAGCCAAGAATTATATATCCAGCAAAACTGTCTCTCAAGTATGATGGTGAAATTAGGGCAATTCCAGATAAATAAAAGTTTAGGAAATTTGCAAAAACCAAACCAAAATTACAAGAAATACTAAAGGGAGTCCTTCGGTTAGAAAATCAATAACATCAGATAACGACCCAAGACTAGAACACAGGACAGAGAAACCAGATATCAACCTAGATAGGGAAGTCACAAAAATAAATCAAAGCTAAAACACTGATAATAGGGAAACAGAGATGTCAATATGTAAAAGGTGGGCTGCCAGGCAACATGGCGCTATAGACAGAAGCACCATGCTGTCTCTTCACAGCAAAGGTCCGAAAAACTAAGTCAAACAGAGACACACGTCAGTCTTGAAACCCTGTGCATCAAATGAAGAGATAAAAGCTCAGCCAAGCACCAAATGGAATAAGAAACTGACAGAGAACAGAGAGCGATGAGAGATACATGCAGAGGTCCCCTATCAGCTACCACAGCATGGATCCACCATCTTTTGCTCCTATTGGAGATCGGTGAACAGGGGGTATGAGAAAGCAGCTTCACAGAGCCGCCAGCAGGAGACATAACAACTGGTAACCAGCGATATACGCTTTCCCACGTGTCACCCTTCTTCACCCCCATTCAGCCTCCTCTGCTTCCTGCGGCCACAGTCTTTTGGCCTGGAAGCACTGGCTTCACCCAGGTGCCACTTGGATTCCACCCATCTGCCCTGGCCAGCTCCCTGAGTCTCATTTGTTGGCTGTTGGTGTTGCTTTTCTCTGCTGCTTTAGATTTTTTCCTTATCTCTCACCACCTCCCCCTCTCTCTCAAATACTTGGTCCGTGTGCCATCTTTGCTTCTTCCTGAAAGGCTGCAAAAAGCTGTTCAACTGTGAAAATGCTTCCCGGCCCATGCCACCACGCCGGTGGCACCCCAGGGGCTTTTTTTTTAAATTCTGTTTTGATTTGTTTCTTTTCTTTTTCTTTGCTTGGCTTGGGAGCCCCATCTAGCCGGGTACTACTGTGCAGCTTGGGAGCTACTCCCTTACTCTGCTCAAACGCACAGTTACATACATGGAGGTATTTATTTTTTCCTGTTGCTTTGTTTTGTTTTCTTCTCTCTCTTTTTCCCTTTCTTCAGTTTCTCGTATCTCTGTACTTACCTTCTCTTCGTGTCTGCTGAATACCTGGCACTGTGTCACACCTTCACCCAATCTAGGCAGGATGTATTTCATGGCCTGGGAGAAACCTCCCCAGTCCTAGCAACTGCACCGGTGGGATCCCTGGAGAATTTTGTTTTTTTTTTTTCCTCTAATTTTCATTTAATCATATTGTTCTTTTACCCTTTTTCTTTTTTCCTTTTTGTTTTTCTCCATTTCTCAGTCTCTCATCTGTCCACTCCAACAGAAAGCTCCCTTAGCACTCTTGTTTGTTTTTTTGTTTTTGGCTCCTTTTCCTCTCTCCTCTGTCTTCTCTTTCCATACCCATCTTAGCTCCACACATCACAATCTCCCCGCTCCTCCTGCCTACCTGTACCATGCACTGGACATCGCACCCCCAAGCAGCAAAGGCACGGCCTAACGGAACCTGCCCTGCACTGATTCCCGGCCCGCCCTGTCGGCCCTTGTACGTGCCACAAACAACCCATCCCATCATCTGCCTTTCAGCTGGACCTGTCCTGCTGTACCATACTTGAGTGACTGACCCTGACCATTGGAGGTGGTGAAAAGTATCGTGCCTACAGATGAGCAAACAACAGAGTATGCACAGACTGCCTACTCCGACATAACCAAAGAAAACAAAAAAGCAGGACGAAACAAATCTACAGTCAATAAATAAGGAAAATAACTACTGAATACCCCAAAGAGAGCAGACAGTATCAAAACAGATACAAAAATAGGACATGATAGTTCCAGTAGGCGTCTGAAATAAAACACCAGATGACTTTCCAGTAGAAGAAATGGCACTAGAACTACCTGACAGGGAATTCAAATGTCTGATATTCAGAATTATCCAAGAGTTGAAGCAAAATGCAAACAAATATAAGGAAAAAAATAGACAAATTCATGGAAAAGGCAGACAAATATCATGGAAAATACAGACAAAAAACTAGAAGAATTCGGAAAAATAATGCAGGAACAAAATGCTAAAATAAATTCACAACTAGAAATCATACAGAAACAACAATTAGAAATCCAAAAGGTAAAAAAGATTTCAGAAGTGGGCAGTGTCATAGAAGGGCTGAGGATCAGATTTTAAATGATGGAAGACAGGATCAGCGAAATTGAAGACAAACACGTGGATACAACTCTGAGGAAAAGTCAGAAAAAAAGAAGGAAGAAAAATGAAGAAACCCTGATAATTATGTGGGATCAAATCAAAAGCAAAAATCTGCGAGCGATTGGAGTTCCAGAACGGGGAAAAAACAGAAAACACAGAGAGGATCATTGAAGAACTGCTGACAGAAAACTTCCCCAATATCATGAAAGATAAAAACCTGACCATTCAAGAAGCTCATCGAACTCCGTATAGGATAGAATCCAAAAGAAAATCACCAAGCCATATCATAATCACACCTGCTAAAACAAAGACGACAAAAGAATGTTGAGAGCAGCTTGAGAAAAACAAAAAGTCACATACAGAGGAGAAACAATAAGAGTAAGCTTGGATTATTCGGCAGAAGCCACGCAGGCAAGGAGCAATGGGATGATATATATAAAACCTTGAAAGAAAAAATTGCCAACCAAGAATAATATATCCTGCAAAACTCTCATTCAGATATGATGGTGAGATTAGGACATTTCCAGATAAACAGAAATTAAGGGAATATGTTAAAACCAAAACAAACTTACAAGAATTATTAAAGGCGGCCCTTCAATCTGAGAACAAACAACATCAGACCACAGGCTGAATCTAGACACGGGATTGTACCAGCCGGATAACAGTTTAGCAAATGAACTCTCAAGGACTATCTAAAACCAAAAGAATTACAACAGGGAACGAGAGAGGCTGATCTGTAAATGATGACAGCATCAGAACAATAAAAGACAGAATAAACAGTGTAGGTATACAGCCTTCTAACAGAGAAGAAAATAAGGTGATACCAAGTAATAATAGGCTGGTTTAAACCTAGAAAGATAAGGGTAAATTTCAAGGTAACCACAATGAAAGTGAACGAACCTACTCATTAAAATAAAGAAGAAAAACAAAGTCTCAGTAAAAACAAAACCTACACAAACAAAAGAAATGAAAAAACCCCCACAAAGAACAGGATTTCAGCACAGGAGATTAAGACGTAGAAAGAAAACATCAGTACCACAAAAAACTCTAAAAACTGACGGCAATAAACTCACACTTATCAGTGATTACACTGAATATAAATGCCCTATGTGCACCGATAAACAGACAGAGAGTGATAGGATAAAAAAAAAGGATCCATCAATATGCTGTCTACAAGAGACACACATTAGAAACAAAGATGTAAATTTATTAAAAATCAAAGGATGGAAGAAAATACATTAAACAAACAGCTACCAAAAAAGAGCAGGAGTGGCTATACTAGTCTCAGATAAAATAGACTTTAATACAAAATCGACTGTAAAAGACAAAGAAAGACACTATATAATGATTAAGGGGACGATCCATCATGAAGACATAACTACTATAAACTTCTATGCACCCAATGACTGGGCTCCAAAATACATAAAACAACCTCTAACAACAGCACAAAGAGAAATTGACAGTCTGACAATAATACTAGGAGGCTTCAACACACCACTCTCGGTAAAGGACAGAATATCTAGAAAGAAACTCAAGAAAGATACAGAAGACTTAAAGCGCACAAACAGCCAACTTGACCTCAAAGACATATGTAGAACACTGCACCCAACAGCTGCAAAGTACACATTCTTTTCCAGTACACATGGGATATTCTCCAGAATAGATCACATCGTAGACCACAGAGCAATGCTCCACAAGGTCGAAAATGTTGAGATAATACAAAGTGTGTTCTCTGACCATAGCACCATCAAGGTAGAAAGTAACAACAGGAAGAGTAAGGGAAAAAAAAATCAATTACATGGAAACTGAATAGCACTCTGTTTACACATCACTAGGTAATAAAAGAAATCAGAGATGGAATCAAAAATTCCTAGAATCAAACGAGAGTGAAAATACATCATACCAAAACCTTTGGGATACAGCATAGGCAGTCCTCAGAGGACAATTTATAGCAATAGATGCACACAGCAAAAAAGAAAAAAGGGACATAATGAAAACATTAACTACTGAACTCGAACAAATAGAAAACAACAACAACAACAACAACAACAAAAAAGCCCACAGCCACTAGAAAAAAGGAAATAGTAAAGATCAGAGCAGAAATAAATGAAATAGAGAATAGAAAAACAATAGAAAGAATCAACAAAACCAAAAATTGGTTCTTTGAAAGGATCGACAAAATCGACAAACCACTGGCCAGACTGACAAAAGAAAAACAGGTGAGGGTGCAAATAACCAAAATAAGAAATGAAATTGAGGACATTGTGACAGACATAGCTGAAATAAACAGGATCATAACAGAGTATCATGAAAACCTATACTCCAACAAATTTGAAAACCTGGAGGAAATGGATAAATTTCTAGAAACACACTACCTACCCAGACTACCACAAAGTGATGTTGAAAATCTGCAGAGACACATGACAAGAGATTGAAAAAGTAATAAAAAAGCTCCCAAGAAAAAAAAAAACCCTGGCCCTATAGCTTCACTGGAGAATTCTACTAAACATTCAAGAAGAGCTTATACCAATACTACTCAAACAATTTCAGAACATAAAAAAGGAAGGGATACTTCCAATTTCATTCTATGAAGCCATCATAACCCTGATACCAAAACCAGGCAAAGACACCACAAAAAAAAAATTACAGACCAATATCTCTCATGAATAGAGATGCAGAAATTCTCAACAAAATTCTAGCCGATAGAATTCAGCATCATATCAAAAAAATAATACACCATGATGAAGTAGGATTCATACGAGGTATGCAAGGATAGTTCAGCATTAGAAAATTAATCAACATAGTCCACCACAGAAATAAAAGGAAAGAATCACGATTATCTCAATTGACGCAGAAAAGGCATTCCACAAAGTCCAACACCCTTTCCTGATAAAAACTCTCAATAGGTATAGAAGGGAAATTTTTCAACATAATAAAGAAAATCTATGTAAACCAATGGCCGACATCATTCTGAATGGAGAGAGGCTGAACACATTCCCCTTGAGAACAGGAACAAGACAAGGATGTCCTTTATCAGCACTCCTATTTAACATTGTACTGGGAGTCCTAGCTAGAGCAGTAAGGCAACAAAAAGAAATAAAGTGCATCTAAATTGGTAATGAAGTTAAACTCTCCTTGTTTGCCAATGATAGGATACTATACATAGAAAACCCTAAAGATTCAATGAGAAAACTACTGGAACTATTGAAAAGATTCAGCAGAGTAACAGGAAACAAGATAAGCATACAAAAATTGGTTGGATTCTTATACACTAATAAAGAGAACAATGAAAAGGAAATCAGGAAAAGAATACCTTTTATAATAGTCCCTAAAAAAATAAAATACTTAGGAAGAAATCTAACCAGGGATGTAAAAGACCTGTAGAAAGAAAACTACAAAATGCTACTGCAAGAAACCCATAGGGATCTACATAAATGCAAAAACATATCATGCTCATAGAAAGGTAACCTCAACATTGTGAAAATGACAATTCTACCTAAAGCAATATACATATACAGTGCAATCCTGATCCTAGTACCAACAACATTCTTTACAGAGATGGAAAAAACTAATCATTAATTTCGTGTGGAAGTGGAAGATGCCCTGGATAAGTAAAGCTTTACTGAAGAAGAATAAAGTAGGAGGACTTGCACTACCTGACCTCAGAACCTACTATACAGCTATGGTAGTCAAAACAGCTTGCTACTGGTACGAGAGATACGTTGACTAATGGAACAGAATTGAGAACCAAGATGTAAATCGATCCACCTACGGTCACCTGATCTTCGACAAGGGCTCAAAGTCCATCATGTGGGTTAAAGACAGTTTTTTTAAAAAATGATCCTGACAAAACTGGAAGTCCTTTTTCAAAAAAATGAAACATGACCCATACCTCACTCCTTATACAAAAACTAATTCAAAATGGATCAAAGATCTAGATATAAAGCTAAAAACTATAAAGTTCATAGAAGAAAAAACAGGATCAATGCTAGACACCCTAATGAACGGCATTACCAGGCTACAGATCATAACTAACAACACACAAACCCCAGAAGATAAGCTAGATTACTGGGATCGTCTAAAAATTAAACAATTATGCTCATCAAGTGGCTTCACCAAAAGAGTAAAAAGAGAACCTATAGACTGGGAAAAAATTTTTGGACATTACAAGTCAGACAAAGGTCTCATCTGTAAAATCTACAAGAAAATCCCACACGTCTACAACAAAAAGACAAATAATCCAATTAAAAATGGGCAAAGGAAATGAACAGACACTTCACCAAAGAAGACATTTAAGCGGCCAACAGACACATGAGGAAATGCTCGTGATCGCTAGCCATTAGAGAAATGCAATTTAAAACCACAATCAGATACCATCTCAGCCCCAAATTACTGGCACGAATGAAAAACACTGGAAATAACAAATGTTAGGTTGCGGGGAGATCAGAACTCTTATGCACTGCTGGTGGGAATGTGTAATGATACAACCATTTTGGAAAATGATATGATGCTTCCTTAAAAAGCTAGAAATAGAAATACCATACTATCCAGCAATCCCATACCTAGGAATATATCCTAGAGAAATAAGAGCCATCACATGAATAGACATATGTACACCCATGTTCATTGTAGCATTGTTCACAATAGCAAAAACATGGAAGCAACCTAGATGCCCATCAATAGATGAATGCATGAACAAATTGTATATACACACAGTGGACTATTCAAGGGTAAAGAACAATGATGAATCTGTGAAGCATGTAATAACATGGATGAAACTGGAGAACATTATGCTGAGTGAAATAAGTCTATCACAAAAGGACAAACATTGTATGAGACCTCTAGTGTAAAAACTCATGCAAAAGTTTACACATAAAAAGAAACAATCTTTGTTGGTTACGAGGCATGGGAGGGTTGTGGGGGGGAACTAAATAGACAATAGATAAGTGGTGACTTTGGTGAAGGGTGCCACAGTACACAATACTGAGGAAGCCAGTATAACTTGTACAGGGCAAGGTCATGGAAACTCCATACACACATCCAAACTCCCTGAGGGAGTGAATCCCTAGGCGGAGGGCTGTGGGGACCATGGTCTTGGGGAACATCTAGCTCAATTGGCATAACACAGTTTATAAAGAAAATGTTCTATATTCTACCTTGGGGAGTAGCGTCTGGGGTCTTAAAAGCCTGTGAGCAGCCATCGGAGGTACTCCACTGGTCTCATCCCTTCGGGAGCAAGGTAGAATGAAGAGAACAGGATACAAGGAAAACATTAGTCCAAAGGAGTAATGGACCACAGCTACCACGGCCTCCACGAGACTGAGTGCAGTATAACTAGATGGTGCCCGGCTACCACCACTGACTGCTGTGACAGAGATCACAACAAAGGGTCCTCAACAGAGCTGGAGCGGAATGTAGAACAAAATTGTAAGTCATAAAAAAACCACCAGATATACTGGCCTGACGGAGACTAGAGACAGTCTTTTAGCTCTCTGGTGAAGTCACTCCCAAGGTTCACTGTTCAGCCAGGATTTGGATAGCCCCTTAAAGCAAAACGGGACTAATGAGGCACAGCAGTCCAGCGACAAGGACTAGAAGGCAGGAGGCGAAAGGAAAGCTGGTGATAGGGAACTCAAGGTTGAGAAGGGAAAGTGTTGACATTTCATAGGGTTGTTAACCATTGTCATAGGGCAGTATTTGTACTGTTTAATGAGAAACTGTTCTGTAAACCTTCATCGAAAGTACACAGACAAAAAAATTACCTATGTAAGATTAAATTGACAACAGCAACTGAGAAGTTTTGATGTGAAGCCTAAGGGACAGCGAGTTGAAGACAATTGTGATAGAATAATTTGGAAAAGGATAGTGAGAATAGCAGCACAACTGGAAGAATGTAATTGATGTCACTGATTTGTACATGTAGAAATTTTTGAAATGGTGTATCTTTGGCTATGTATATTTAACCAAAAAAAAAAAAAAAGGTCCTCCAATGTCGAGAAGTGATAGTGTTGACGTGTCGTGGGGTTGTTAACCAATGTCATAAAACAATTTGAGTTCTGACTGTTTAATGAGAAACTATTTGTTCTGTAAACCTTCATCTAAAGTACAGTATAAAGAAATTTGAAAAAAATATGTAAAAGATGACATTAAAGCAGAAAAGACGGACTAAAACATGTAGACAAAGATTTTTCGTACGTAGGGAATGTCAAGGCAATATAAAAAAATAGAAGACTTGTATAAACTTAGAAAACCAGGGTAAACATTAAGGTAACCAGAAAAGAAGCTAACAATCCTACACATAAAAATAAAAAACAAGAAAAATATAAAGACTCAGCAAATACAAAATCAACAACAATGTAAAAGATGAAAACAAAATACATAAAAACGACTCAGTACAGACAATTAAGTGGGAGAAAGAAGCTATCAACAACACACAAAAAAAGACATCAAAATGACAGCACTAAACTCATACCTATCAATAATTTTGCTGGAAGTAAATGGACTAATTGCACCAATAAAGTGACAGAGAGTGGCATATTGGATAAAAAAACATGATCTCTCTATATGCTGCTTTTAGGAGACACACGTTAGACTTATAGACACAAACAAACTCAAAGGATGTAAAAAAATATATCAAGGAAACAATTATGAAAAAAGAGCAGAAGTGGTAGTATTAATCTCTGACAAAATTGTGTTTAAAACCTACCACAAAGGATAAGGAAGGATGCTATATAATGACTAAAGGATCAATACACCAGGAGGATATAACTATAATAAATATTTACACACCCAGTGATGGGTTTCAAAATAGATAAACTCTAACCGTGTTGAAAAGATACACAGCTCCATAATAGTAGTAGGAGACTTCAACACACCACTTCCGGTGAAGGATAGAACATCCAGAAAGAAGCTCAACAAAGACACGGAAGATCTAAATTCTACAGTCAGCCAACTTCATCTCATGGACATATACCAAACAGTCCACCAAACAGCGGCCAAGTATACTTTCTTTTCTAACACACATGGAGCATTCTCCAGAGCAGACCACATATTAGGCCATAAAGCAAGCTCTAACAAAATCCAAAGCATCGAAATATTAGAAAGCATCTTTTCTGACCATAAAGCCTTAAAAGTAGAAATCAGTAAGAGTAAAGCAAGGAAAAATCAAACACATGGAAACTGAACAACACTTTGATGAAAAACTACTCGGTTATAGAAGAAATTAAGGATGGAATAAAGAAATTCATAGAATCAAACGAGAAAGAAAACACATCCTACCAGAACCTTTGGGACACAGCAAAAGC
>NW_004444134.1:870010-873368 GCF_000243295.1 Trichechus manatus latirostris | reverse complement strand
ATACCAGGTATGCAGGGATGGTTCAACATTAGAAAAACAATGTAATCCATCACATTAATAAAACAAAAGACAAGAACCACATGATCTTATCAGTTGATGCAGAATAGGCATTTGAGAAAGTCCAACACCCATTTATGATAAAAACTCTCAACAAAATAGGAATAAATGGGAAGTTCCTCGTTATAATTGAGGGTGTTTATACCAAGCCAACAACCAGTGTCATCCTAAATGGAGAGAGTTTGAAAGCATTCCCCTTGAGAATGGGAACCAGACAAGGAAGCCCTTTATCACCACTCTTATTCAGCATTGTGCTGGAGGTCCTAGCCAGAGCAGTTAGGCTATAAAAAGAAATAAAGGGCATCCGGATTTGTAAGGAAGAAGGAAAATATCTCTATTTGCAGATGATATGATCTTATACACAGAAAACCCCCAAGAGTCCACAAGAAAACTACTGGAACAAATAGAAGATTTCAGCAGAGTTTCAGGATTCAAGATAAATGTACGAAAATCATTTGGATTGCTCTGCATCAACAAAGAGAACTTTGAAGAGGAAATCACCAAGTCAATACCATTTACAGTAGCCCCCGAGAAGACAAAATACTTAGGAATCAATCTAACCAGAGACGTAAAAGATCTATACAGTGAGAACTACAAGACACTACTGCAAGAAACCAAAAGAGACCTGCGTACGTGGAAAAACATACCCTGCTCATGGCTAGAAAGACTCAACATTGTGAGAATGTCAGTTCTACCAAAAGCAATCTACAGATAGAATGCAATCCTGATCCGTATTCCAACGGCGTTTTTTAATGAGACAGTGAAGCAAATCACCAAGTTCATAAGGAAAAGGAAGAGTCCCCAGATAAGTAAAGCATTACTCAAGAAGAAGAGCAAAGTGGGAGGCCTCACACTACCTGATTTTAGAACCTGGTGTACTGCCGTGGTTGCTTGGTACTGGTACAACAACAGATGCATGGACCAGTGGAACAGAGTTGAGAATCCAGATGTAAGTTCATCCACTTATGAGCAGCTGATATTTGAGAAAGGCACAAAATCCATTAATTGGGAAAAGAGTATCTTTAACAAACGGTGCTGGCATAACTGGATATCCATCTGCAGAAAACTGAAACAAGACCCATACCTCACACCATGCACAAAAACTAACTCAGAATGGATGAAAGACCTAAATATAAAATCGAAAATGATAAAGATCATGGAAGAAAAAATAGGGACAATGCTAGGAGCCCTAATACATGGCGTTAACAGAATACGAACCATAAGCAATAGTGCACAAACACCAGAAGAGAAACTAGATAACTAGGAGCTGCTAAAAATCAAACACTTATGCTCATCAAAAGACTTCACCAAAAGAGTCAAAAGACAACCTACAGACTGGGGAAAAATTTTTGGCTATGACAAATCCGATCAGCATCTAATCTCTAAAATCTATAAGGTACTGCAAAACCTCAACAATAAAAACGCAAATAACCCAATTAAAAAATTGGCGAAGTGTTTGAACAGGCGCTTTGCCAAAGAAGACATTCAGGCGGCTAACGGACACATGAAGAAATGCTCTTGCCTATTAGCCATTAGAGAAATGCAGATCAAAACTACGATGAGATAACATCTCACCCCAGCAAGACTAGCTTTAATCTAAAAACACAAAATGTTGGAAAGGTTGTGGAGAGACTGGAACACTTGTGCACTGTTGGTGAGAATGTAAAATGATACAACCACTTTGGAAATTGATTTGGCACTTCCTTAAAAGCTAGAAATAGAAGTACCACATGATCCAGCAATCCATCTCCTTGGAGTATATCCTAGAGAAGTAAGAGCCATCACACAAGTAGATGTTTGTACACCCATGTTCATTCTAGCACTGTTCACGATAGCAAAAATATGTCAACAATCTACGTGCCCATCAACGGACGAATGGATGAACAAATTATGGTATATTCACAAAGTGAGTACTACGCAATGATGAACAACGATGAAGCTGTGAAACATAACATGGAGTAATCTGGAAGACATTATGCTGAGTACATTTAGTCACAGAAGGACAATTATTGTATAAGACTACTATTATAAGAACTCAAGGTTTAAACACAGAAGAAAACATACTTTGAAAGGTTACGAGGGTGGGGAGGGATGGAGAAGGTTATTCACTAACTAGATAGTAGACAAGAATTATCTTAGGTGAAGGGAAGGACAGCACACACTGCAGGGGAAGTCAGCACAACTGGAGTAAACTAAAGCTAAAAAGTTACCTGAATACAGTGAAACACTTCGAGGGACAGAGTATCGGGTAGGGGTCTGGGGACCATGGTTTCAGGGGACATCTAGGTCAATTGGCATAACAAAGTTTATTAAGAAAATGTTGTGCATCCTACTTTTGTGAGTGGCGTCTGGGGTCTTAAAAGCTAGTGAATGGCCATCTAAGATGCATCAGTTGGCTCCAACAACCTGGAGTAAAGGAGGATGAAGAACACCAGAGACACAAGGAAAGTATTAGCCTAAGAAACAAAAAGGTCCACATAAACCAGAGACTGCGTCATCCTGAGACCAGAAGAACTAAATGGTGCCTGGCTACCACGAGTGACTGCCCTGACAGGGAATACAACAGAAAGTCCCTGGTGGAGCAGGAGGAAGGTAGGGTGCAGATCTCAAATTCTGTTAATAAAACCAGACTTAATGGTCTGACTGTGACTGGAGGAACCCCAGAAAGTATGGTCACTGGACTGTTTGTCAGCCCAGCACTAAAACTATTCCTGAGGCCAACTCTTCAGACAAAACTTAGACTGGACTTTGAGACATAAAATGATACTTGTGAAGAGTGTGCTTCTTAGGTGAAGTAGATTCATGAGACTCAATGGGCAGCTTCTGTCTGGACGTGAGATGAGAACGCAGACATATTCAAGAGCTGGTTGAATGGACACAGAAAATCAGAGGTGGAAAGGAGGAGTGTGCTTTCACAGTATCGGGAGAGCAATTAGGGTCACATAACAATGTATATGTAAAGTTTTGTATGAGAGACTAACTTAATTGTAAACTTTCACTTAAAGTACAACAATAAAAAAAATTATAACTTTCATTTGAATCAGGAAATAGTGATACTAGTTTAGTCCTCCTTTTCTACAAAAGATTCTCCAAAACTTATTATGTCTTTCTGTATTATAGCTCATATTTTATTTTGTGTGATCTTACCTTTGAAGGAAGAGTATCATTTTAAAGTTATATAGATATATTTCTCTTTCACAGTTTAGTTTCTGCTCTTGGCAAGGGAGAAGATAGTTTTAAGAAGATAATTTTTTTTTTTTTTAAATATTTTATTGTACTTCAGGTGAAGGCTTACAGAACA
>NW_004444134.1:845127-860462 GCF_000243295.1 Trichechus manatus latirostris | reverse complement strand
GTTTCAGGATTGTTGATTCTCTGTTTGGCTTAGTTTTTCGGATCTTTGTTGTGGAGGGACGGCGTGGTGCTTCTGCCTAGACCGCCATCTTGCCGGAGTCTCTGCAAAGAATAGAAGATTTTTTTTTTTGATGGAGGTAGCTGACATAACTTTTGGTCAGAAGGGTATTCACAGTTTATAAGTTAAGAACTATGTCTGGTTTCCTCTTTATTTATACTGTCCACCGCAATGATGTTAGAAAGTCAGTTATGGCAAAATGTGTGCAAAGTAAACTTGTTACCATATGATTTTTACCTAGTGAGTGAGAATTCTATGTATATGTAGATAAATATTGATAAACAATGATTATAGTCAAGTAATCATCATTAATAGAAGTGAACTTGTATTTTGGAAACTCAGAGATATTTTACAAGAACTTAGCAATGCTCTAGGCTTATATTTGATGGAGAGGCCCAGTGTGTTTATTGTCTGTTCATCACCCAGATGGTGGTAGTCAGGCCTGAGGGTACCTTTTCTGAGTCCGTCTCGAGTTTAACCCATGCCAGTGCTCACTTGTTATTTGAAGTTTGCTACAGCACTCTACAAGGAGAAGTCCTGACTGATGGAATGTCCCCATACCTGCCTTAGCTCTTACTTCGCCAACTCCTCCAAAAACAGGAGCCCAGTAAGAAAAGGAATAGGGCTTGCTCTTTATTGGGACTTGTCCTCAGGAGCACTTTGTTCTGTTCCAAGTGCAGGGAAGCAGTGTCCTTGTAGCCACGATACCCTGGCAGCGGTTTTAAAAATAGCATTTCCAAGTGAATTTCTGTTGAAGACAAGTTTATCTTTAAGTCTAAGAAATAAATTACCACTTTTGTTTGGGCTGTTCATTATTTATAGCTGAAAAGTTGGAGTCTTTTTACGTATTCTCAGTACTGCTCCTCCCTCTTTTATGTGTGGACTTTTAAAATTGAAAAATCAAAATTAAATCAGTTTTGCCTAGGTTTTTATAGATATGAAGGATGGTTGAAAAATAAGTATTTTTCTAGTGCAAGAATTCATGAGGGTTAAAATTAATTTTTTTTTTTAAATTGTACTTCAGGTGAAGGTTTACAGAACAAATAGTTTCTCATTAAACAGTAGTATACATACTGTTTTACAACCCCACAACATGTCAACCCTCTCCCTTCTCATAAAATTAATTTTGGTTTAAATATTTTTAGAGAAAAAGAGGGCATGATATTAAGAATCTGAAATTACAATTTAGAATTTATGGTTTTCAGGTAGCTCTATGAAAATGGCAGTAAATACATCAAACTTCTCACCTCTTGGGCCTTACAATTAAAGGTCATGTTCAGAGTTGGCCTTTTGTTGCCCACTTGACCCATGGAAAAGGAATTATCCTGTGCGGGTCTTTGTAATTTCTTTGGATTCATTTCTCGTTCTTTTCTGTGTCATGAACAAATAAACTGTCTAGTTATCACATCCGTATTGAGTGTCAAAAAGGGCTATCACGTATTAATTGGGTACACTTTTGGGATTATATATACCGTATATATATACATATACCCGTACATATGCCGTATATGTACGTATACGTAGACTGTGTATGTATATATATATATATGTTATATATATTCATTTTTATGTTCTTCTGGTTTCCTTTGTTTGAGTAAAATTATATTTGACTCTTTAGCAATTCTTGTAACTATGTACGTAGATATTTGAAGTAATGTAAGCAAGAAAGTTATGCCTTGGATTGTTAATGGAAGCTTTTTTCGGGTTAGAGTTAATATGCTAAAAATTAAGAGACAAGGAAATAAGGCAGATGTTTGTTTAGAATGAAATTAGATTTAACCTTGGACTGTATAATTGTCATTGTTTGGAATTTTCCCATTGTATTGTGGAGTACGATGCTATGGCTTTAAAAAAGCAATTTCTCCTGCTTCCTGAGGGATAATCATGACTGTTCACTGTTGCTGTACTGTATCCAGTCCTCTCTCCCTTGCTTTTTGGGTCTTCCTTTCCAAGTTATGTGGCATGAATCCCATGTTTCTCTTTTCTCCCTTAATAAAATATTTTCTGTTTCTAAAACAGATTAAGGCCACTCTCTAGTAAAGTTTCTCACCCAGTCTCCAGTCCGGGAGCATCAGACTTCACCTGGACCCCAAATCCGCTTACAGTTATTCTTTTGACCATATGCATTATAGCAGTAGTATATTAATTTTTTGTTAAGCTTTCAAGTTTGCAGAGAACTTTGACATATGCGATTTCATTTAATCCTCTCAGTATACCTGTAAAGTTAGATATTGTTCCCATTTTACAATTGCAAAAACTAGTAGAGATTAATAGGACCTGAATAGATCATATTGGTTAGGATAGGGTTAGGTTTTGAGTTAGGATTAGTGTTACGGCTTGGGGTAGTGTTAAGGTTAGGGCTAGGATTAGGGTTAAAAATAGGTTTAGTGTTTTTATTAGCATTCCTGGCAGAGTTAGGGTTAAGGTTAGCATGGGGGCTTAGGTTGGGGTTAGGGCTCTGGTTTAGGTTTAGGGCTCCTGTTTAGGTTTATGGTTAGGTGAGGCTTTGGGTTAGGTGAGCTTTAGGGTTATTGTTAGCGTGATGGGTTGAGTTAGGGTTAGGATTAGAGTTAAATTTAGGTTTAAGGCTCATATTTGGTTTTGTAACGGGGCTAGGCTTAGGGTTAGAGTTGTTCTTTTTAGGTGCTGTCAAGTCGATTTTGCCTCCTAGTGACCATGTGTGACAGAGTAAAACTACCCAATAGGGTTTTCTAGGCTGTAATCTTTATGAAAGCAGATCTCCAATTCTTTTTCACATTACCACTGGGTGTGTTTGAACTGCCAACCTTTAGGTTAGTAGTTGAGCACAAACCGTTTGCACTACTCAGGGACCTCAGATCATACATATAATTAGGATTTGAATCTGTGTCTTCTGACTCCTCGTTAAATGCCTTTTCTACTGATTTTGTATCCCTGCATAGCTGAACCAGTTGGGTTGCCTGGCAAAAATACTAGTGACACAGTATTGTTTACCACAAATATGTCAATTTGTGTTCTACTAATAAACACTGTTGGGAGTGTTCTTAATGTCACTCAGCATCTCTCAGAGGAATGTTCATGGTTACATGAAGAATGGGTTAAGGAGACAGCTCAACAGTACTTCTGGGAAAACAGTTCTTTTATGGTGCCATTTCGTATATGAAGCACAACATGGTTTGGTTTCTTTCCTTGATGATTATGAGAACAACCTCTAGAGCCAAACATCCTGGGTTCAAATCCTGCTCTGCTGGTTACTAATTGTGTGGTTGTAAAAATGGTGGCGGGACATCAGAAGTTCTCTGACCTCACGAGGGGGAAGGATAATCAAGATCGGTATCAGCCCAAAGCTGATTCCTATGAGGTGGAGGTCAGACATACCTCCACTCTCCAACCTTTTACCAATTCTGACACCAGCCTCTGTCTCATGGCATTCTCTACTTCTCTGCTGGGTTTGATAATTCATTGCAATTGCCTCACAGAACTCATAAGCTTATGGGGCTTAGTAGGGAAGTAACAGATTTACAATTCAGGATCAGGATCAGGATCAGGATCTACTTGGAAGTAACAGAAACAACTCTGAATACAGTTCTTCGATCAGGAGAACTTCTTCTCAGCTGCTGCCACTGGGCCCTCCTCTCCCTTGGTCCCCCTCTTAGCCGGGACCTTTGTTCTAGGCCTGGGCCCTTGCTCTTGGCCTTGGGCCTTGCTCTGGCAAGTGTTAAAAAGCTCTTTACCTCTGCAGATAAGTGCCCAGAGGCATCCTATTCTCCCAGCAAGCTTCCTGCTGAAGGTGCTCAGCTCCATGGGTCCCCACTGTAGCCACCTCACGTCGTGGACTGGGCAGCCCTCTGTACCGTCTTGTGCCAGTTTCCTGGTTTTGTTGCTGCCGTTTCTCTGCCGTGCTTGCCACTGCTTCTCACTGTCTCTGGTATTACAGCTCTCTCTCTCTCCTGGGTCTAGGAGGTTCTCAGTTCAAGGACCCTGGGTCCAAAGAATGTGCTCTGCTCCTGGCTCTTCTTGATGATTGTGAGTTCCCCTCTCCCACTTTCTGGGATTGGCTCTCTTTAAGCCTAGCGTGATGACAGAACTGACCAATCCCCTACAAGGGTTCCATGCCCCTTATTTGCATTAGCGAAACTGTCCTATCCCCTTCGTGAGCCACAGCATCTTATTTGCACAGTCCCACCTTGTCATTTTGTAGATGTTACGAGACCATGGTATCTTAGGCTGGGTTCTTTAGAAAAGCAAAACCAGTGAAGCATATATATATTTATCATATATATATGTACATATAGATAGATTTATCTCAAGGAAATAGCTCACGTGGTTGTAGAGGCTGGCAAGTCCCAAGGCAGTGGGTCAGGCATCAGGTGTCAGGCTGGAGGCTTCTCCTGACTCATGTGGCTGCAGGGGCTGATGAACCTGAGATCCACAGGTCAGACAGCCGGCTGCTGGTTTACAGCTGCGAAGGCTGACAAATCTAAGATCGGCAGGTAACACAGCAGGCTAACTGCCCAAGTCCCAAGAACTGAAGGTCAGATGCTGACGAGCTGAATTCAGGATTGTAAAAATGGTGGGAACAGTGTCTGACCTCCTCTCTCTTCACAAGGGGGAAGGAGAATCAAGATCAACAGCCCAGGGCTGATTCCTGTGAGGTGGAGGTCAGACATACCTCTTCTCTCCGCCAACTTTGCCAATTCAGACACCAACCGTCCCTCCCACAGCACTCTCTACTTCTCTTCTGGCTTTGATAATTCATTGCAGTGGCCACATAGAATTCACAGACATTACTCATGATTATGGGATTTATTAGGTAGGATTCTCTCTCTGCTCTGGAATTGGCTCTATTTTAAGGCAAAACTGATGAATCCCCTTGGTGGGCCACAATTACTCTATTTGCATGGGTCCTGCCTCGTCACCTGTGTGGGAGTTACAAGACCATGGCGAGAAAGGCTACACAAAAGAAATCTATTGCACCACAAGCATCCAGAGTAGAGCAAAAGCCAGTGAGCTTTGTCAGAAAGTGCACATATATTGGATGCAGTCCACACCCCCAAGGAAACTCCCTTTCAACTGATTGGCTACTCACAGCAGATCCCATTATGGAAGTGATTACATTATATCAGATCTCATCATGGAGGTGATTACATCATTACACGACTGCCAGACTACATCATAATTGCCAAACCACTGAGAATCATGGCCCAGTCAAGTTGACACACAACCTTAATGATCACAGGTTTCTTAAGGGAACATTAATGAAAAAGAGCTGCTCTAGAGGAATTTACGTTAAAGCTACTATGGAGTAAAGACCTAGTTTTATCCGTAAGTGAGGTAGCGTTTGTCCTTGGTTCCAGAGAAATAACCTGTGGACTAATTGAGGTGCCTTGGTCTGGGACTTCCAGGCCCCACCAGAGGATTTGTGCTGATGAGTGGGGGCCAGCTAGACCAGAAAAGACTCACCTGGGAAGCTGATATCAACTAGCCTTGGGAGGCATGATTTAGCCTGTCATGCAGGACTGGCTGTTAAAAGCCCTGAACATGAATGCTCAGAGAGCTGCCTGGTTGATGGGAAGCCCATCCCCTAGGATACAGAAGCTTCACATTGGGAACCCTCCCAGACTTCACCCTAGCTATCTTATAATTTGTATCCCTTTTGGCTATAATAAATCTGTGGTCTTAAATATGGTATAAAACCAAAACCAAGTCCATTGTCGTTGTGTTGATTGCGACTCATCGTAACCCTATACTGTAGACTGTAGAGAAGAACTGCCTCATAGGGTTTCCAAGTCTTTACACAGGCAAACTGCCATATCTTTCTCCTGCAGAGTGGCTGGTGGGTTCGAACTGCTGACCTTTTGGTTAGCAGCTGAGTGCTTAACCAGTGTCCCACCAGGGCTCCTTAAATATGGCATACTCTCTGTGGATTCTGTGAGTCATTCTAGTGAGTTATTCAGAAAGTAAGGGCGTCATGTGGACTCCCAAGCTTGCAGCTGGCATCCTGAAGGGGTAGTGGGAAACTAGCCCTGGATTTGTGGGCACCAGGTCAGAAAGTTGGAACGTCACGTGGACTCCTCAAACTCGTGCTTTGCTGCACCTGCTTATTTGTCAGTCTGAAGGACTGTGTCCTTTTCACTTGTGACCTCTGACCTAGCTCCAGGTGGTTAGGGTCAGAGACAGACAGTGCTGTGGGGCAGCTGGTGACAAGAATGGAGAAGTAGGAAGATGGAGACTGGATCTGTCTCTACATTTTGGGGATTATGTTCATGCTAATTCTACCACACAGCTACAGACAAGACAAAGATGTTTGCTAATACCACTGTTATCCACCATCGTTTTGGAAGTTGTAATAGATGCAATAAGACAATTAAAATAAATGGCAAATACTAAAGAGTAAACCAAAATTTAGTATTTGAAAGTAGTAAGATTTTATGCATAGAAGCCCTAGTGACACAATGGTTAACTGCTTGGCTGCTAACTGAAAGGTTGTCAGTTTGAACCCACCAGCAGCTCCACAGGAGGAAAGACTTGGTGATTGTTCCCGTAAAGATTACAACCTAAGAAACCCTATGGGACAGTTCTACTCTGTCCTGTAGGGTTACTATGGATTGAAATTGACTGGACAGCACATAACAACTACAAGATTTTCTGCCTAGAAAACATAAAAGATCAGTTGTAATATGATTTCAAGGGAGATGCACGGTAAGTTGACTGGTTTCATAAGGTACGTGAGCTTCTCCCGTGAACCGAGCTGAAGAATTTACTGACAGTCATAAAAATGATTTGAATAAGTGGGAAGATTCAGTGTTGTAAAGATGTGAAATTTCCTAACATTATCGAGAAATTCAGTGTAATTCATTGAACAAATGTTTGTTGAGCAGCAGTTATATGCCAGATACTATTCTAAATGCTGGTTGGACAGCAGTGTATAGAACAGACAAATACCCCTTCTTTCCTGGGACTTACAGTCTAGTGGGTATCAATAAACAAACACAAAAGTGTTAGTATGTCAGGATGGTGATAATAATTCCCATCAAAATTTCTGTGGGGCTATTTTTAGAATTTGACAGAATATTTTAAAGTTTATTTGGAACAATGCATGTGGAGAATAGCTACGAGAACTTGTTAATGTTTAGTTGTCCCATCAGATATCTAAATATAATATACAAGTTAAAACATTGTGTTACAAATACAAGACATATCAGTGATACAAAATATATAGGGTTTAGAATGTGAATTTTTATCTCTGATAAAACTGGTATTTTAGATCAGTTGGGAAACCAGTGGATTGTTCAGTGAAGTAGTATTGGGTCATCTAACTACCCAGTACTCCAGGGTAGGTTCCAAATGAGTTAAAGAATTAAATAGATGAAAACACCATAAAAGTACCAGAAACATGACTTTAAAAGCATGACTCTAGAAGCATGCAAAGGCCGTGAACATGGACTTCGCACACTCACAGTCCAAATGGAAACCATTGGTTTTAGTTTGCCTATCAGGTTGGTACAAATTAAACAGCTAATACCCGGTGTGAGAGGGTGGGAGGGAGTGTTCTTGTTCCCATGTTGCTGGTGGGAGGGTATGTTGATACAGTGCTTCTTCAGGCTAGTTTGGTAATATATTATAGAATCTTAAATGTATATCCTTTGACCAACAATTACTCTTCTTTGAATTAAATGAAAGGAACAGTTGGGTAAATGGGCAAAAGTGTTACGTGGAAAATGTTCATTGTCATGTTCTTAGTAGCAAAAAATAAGTCATGTAAATGTCAGCTGTGGAATAGTTAAATAAGTGATGACACATCCATAGGGTAGAGTACCAAGCAGTTATTAAAATAGTGTAGATTTGTATTATCAACCGTGGTGGAAAGATATCCACCATATATTTTTACGTGTAAAAATCAGGTTGCAAAATGGTGTGGCTAGTATGGTATAGTTTTATAAAAGCACAGTGTCAGTATATATACAAAAAGTTGAAAGTGGTTAGTTTTCTCAGTAATGATTTTAATTTTCTTCATTCTGTTTAGAATATTCAGAATTTTCTGCGATGGAATGCCTTTTTTTTTGATAGTTGGTGGGGGAGATGGATCCTTTTTAAAGGGAGGAGAGTATAGGGAAGGAGTATAGGCATTGAAGACTACGATTCGGACTGCAGGATTGGTTGTATTTGCCATGGGTAGTTGGAGGCAGGAGGCTGGAGACTGAGCAGGGGCAGGGGGACCCCAAGTCCAGGCTTAGCTGAGGAGGGGTGGAGATTGCAGGCCTGGGGGAGGCACTAGAGTCAGGAGCAGACCTGGGAATGGGGTAGGGGTAGGGGTAGTCATGCTGAGTCCCACCAGGCCAGCATTCTGAGGGATTTTTCTTAATTTAGAGAACTGAAAGATTATAACCCCCCCCCCCAAAAAAAAAGTTGCTATCGAGTTCATTCTGACTCATGGTGACCCCATGTGTTGCAGAGTAGAACTCCTTCATAGAGTTTTCAAAATCTGTGACCTCTGGGAAGCAGATCACCAGGCCATTCTTCCAAGGTATCTCTGGATTCTGTTACCCAAAGCAGATTCTGCTTGGTGCAGCTTCTCGTCAATAAAGACACACTGAGGTGAGGAGGGAGGAATAGTGTTTATTACACATGCGCAGGCAAGGAACAAGTTGGTGTATACCTCAAATCAAGCTCTCCGTCCTTTTATATCGTTTCTCACAAGGAAGTATGTTCAAACATCATGGACTACATAGGTTATCATGGCACATGGGTGCAATAAGACAAATTGCATTTTTTTCTTTGGCATGTAGGCTAATAAATTGGATTTGACTGGCTTGAGCAATGCCCAACGCTTTGAGGACAATGGACAGGAGGAGGGGCAGGTTCTGCTTGGTCTGAGCACCTCCCAGTTGAACCACACCCATTGCCATCACCTAAGGTTTTGTTTGCTAATGGACACGTCCTCCTGGCTGCGTTGGCCATCATAACCACCATCCTTCCCTTATTAGTTGAGCGCTTAACCATTTGCACCACCCAGGTATTCCTTGAAAGACAAAAGATGTGTATTATTTAGTATTTGTGTGTGTTACTTATTCAAGTTTCCATTGTTTTTCCATTACTCCATTTAGAAAATAATTCTGAATGAAGGCTTCATGATTTTGAGAAAAAGGAGAGGAGGTTAGAGAGGGCAAAAAAAGGTGATCTCAGGATAGTCTGGGTTCTGGGTTTAAAGAGTGTCTCAGGACGATAGTCTCAGGGAGTTCTCTGTTCTCTACTGTTGCAGTTTGGCTTTTTTATTTTAAGAATTTGAATTCTACTCCACATTTTTCTCCCACTCTATCTGGGATCACCTGTTGTGAGCCCGGTCAGAACAGTCAGTAGTGGTAGCTGGGCGCCATCTAGTTCTTTTGGACTCTGGGTAGATGAGGTTGTGGCTTGTGTAGACTTGTTTCTTCTCAGAGCTTTTGGTTGCCTTCTTACTGTTTTGCTCCTGGTGAGTGGAGACCTGTAGTGTTTTAGACGGCCTCTAGCAACCTTTAAGACCCCAGATGCTGCTCATTTCACTAGGATGCACATCCTGGTTTTTGTGAACTATGTTATGCCAGTTGACTGAATTGTCCTGTGAGAGTACGGTCCTAAGCTTCCAAACTCAGAAAACCAATCTGGAAAGGTGATTTTTATGTCTGAGGAATATCTGTATTTGTGTCTTCAATGAATACATGTATCTGCACCCACATATTTGTGTTTACATGTTCCTATAGAGACTTCTATCTATTCTCACCTGTGTGAGCACAGCACAACCAAAATAAAACGAGTGTTTTAGCTTAGTTTTTTTATGGCTTATGCAGTAAAACAAGTCATTAACTTGGCAGCCTTTATTTTTGCATGCTCAGTAAATTCCCATGACTACATTTTCTTATTGTTATGAATAATTTCCTACTAGATTTGGTGATAAAACACTTAAATTTGTTAATTTACTTTGTTTTGCTGATTTCTAAAGTCCGTCCTTGGTGTTGTGGAGAGAACATGGAAGCATCAGGCCTTGGCGACTCTCTTCAGTGGTAGCTCATTAAGGTCTCTCTCATCTTGGATAGATTCTGATCCAGTATTTTAAGAGTTAACAATATAGAAAGGTTAAACAATTTTGTTTTCAAAAGTATTTCAAAAATAATATTTAAAAATTATTTATATATAACCACTTCAGAGTTAACACTTTAGGCTTTGGGAACTATTTACTTTCTAACCTCTGAGTTACAATTGTTTGGTGAATATTTTCAAAGCTGTTTCTAAAGATTTAAAATGCCATTTTTTTGACATTTTTAAAACCACTTGCTCTGACAAGCATTTTTGTAGACTTTAAATGGGAGGATAAAAATGCACAACAAATGCTTTAACACTGAGAAAATTATAATATCTGCAGATTCTTTTTCTGTGCCATAACATGAAAATGACTTATTAAGATTGTTGCAAGCACCTCTTCCAGATTTTTGTCTGGTTTATTAATATGAGAATTTTCAAGTTACGGTAAAAATCTTTTTACTGGACTACCTGTTTCATCCCCTCTCTTCTCAGTGTGTCACATCAAGAAAATAATTAAATCACCACTCAGTGGTGGCATAATTTCCTGTGTAAACTGAATGAAGCATTTTCCTCAGTCAAGAATTGATTTGTAAACATTAATCAACGAGGCAAGTGAATTATCCTGCCTTTCCTTGCTTATTCGTTGCTTGTTTTTGTACTTTGTTAATGTTAAAAGTGAAAATAAATATTTATCTTTCGAATTTTACTAACAGTGCGCCTTCTTATGAAACTGATTAGCAGGAGAATGTTAATGTGATGTACATATTTGTGCCTTTTTTTTAAAATTGTGAAAATGTACACAAGAAAACTTTAGTCAATTCAGTTTCTACATGTATAATTCAATGACATTGATTATGTTCTTCGTGTTGTGCAACCAACCCCCCCCCCCCTTTTTCCGTCCTTCACCCAACCATTGATAATCTTTGGTTTCCATATATTTGCTTATTTCATGTGAGGGCATACAGTATTTGTCCTTTTGCAGCTGACTTCTTTTGCTCAGCATGGGTTTTCAAGGTTGAACCATGTTGTGATATGTATCAGGACATCATTTCTCTTTATGGCTGGGTAATATTCCACTGTATGTACCACATTTTGTTTATCCATTCGTTGATGGACATTTAGGTTGTTTCCACCTTTTGGTTATTGTGCTGCAATCAACGTTGGTGTTCGTTTGTCTGTTTTTGTCACTGCTTTCAAGTCTCTTGGGTATATACCTAGGAGTAGAATTACATGGTCATATGGTAGTTCTGTTTTTAGTTTCTTGAAGAACCACCGCACTGTTTTCCACAATGGTTGTACCATTTTACATTCCCACCAGTGGTGGATGAGTATGCCTATTTCTCCACATCCTCACCAACATCTGTTGTTTCCCGTTTTTTTTTTTGGTCATTGCCATTCTAATGGGGTGAGGTGCTATCTCGTGATTTTGTTTGCATCTCCTTAAGGGCTAATGACATAGAGTCCTTTGTTGAACAAAAGTATTTAATTTTTATGAAGTCCCATGGATCTCTTTTCTCTTTTGCTGCTCATGCTTTTGTAGTCATATCTGGTAATCCATTGTTAAAAAGTAGGTCCCATAGCCATGCTCCTATATTTTCTTCTAAGAATTTTATGGTTTTAGTTTTCTCATTTAGGTCCTTGATCCGTTTTGAATTGGCTTTTGTGTACGGCGTGAGGTGTGTTGGCTCTGCATGTGGAGATCCAGTTTTCCTGCCGCCTGTACTTTATTTTAAAATATTATCAAAGCATTATTTTTTGGAACTTTTTATTTTGATATAACTTCAAACTTATAGGAAAATTCCAAAAATAGTAGAAGTACCTCCTGTAAACCTTCAACCAGACTCACCATTCTGTAGATCTGTCTGTATACAGTTTATTCTTGTTATTTGCAGTAGTTATGTTCTATACAGTCACCACACTTAAACAGCAGATATTGAACAGTTGCTGCTAAGGGAAACCACTGGGTTATTTGGTTCCTGCAAGCCTGTCGTCATAACATTTCCGTCAGCTGATCAATACATAATTCTGTTTTATGTGTGTTTCTGTTTAAAGACAACTTATTTTATGTATTTTGTTAACTCATTAACATTGAGCTCATCTCATGGCAAATAACACTGTAATTCATGCCTGAATGAAGCTTTTTTTTTTTCTTTCTGTATTTTCTGTGACAAACACATCACAGCCTTCTTGCACTTAGGAGCACTACATAGCACTTCAGTAATAGCTTGGGGAACATTTTATATAAGCAGAAACACCAAAAGCACAAAAATGTGAAAGACACGTCACTAAATACACCGTAAAAACACGCTTGTTTAGACTTGTTCGCTTGTTACAGTTGAAACAAGAAAGTAGAATGTCACCTTGTTCAACCTCAGCTGAGAACCTACTTGTTAGGCAGCTTGTTAGGCAGCTCAAATTTTTCGCCCCTCTGTGCATGTCTTCTCATGACTGAGAAAGCACCACGAGTATTGATTTTGGAAATACAAATATATTTTAGTGAATAGATGAATTTGTAAAATTAGAATCTAAAAATAATGAGGATTGGCTCTATTTTTTTTGAACCATTTGAAAATAATATGCAAGAATCACGCCCTTTTACCCCTAAGTACTTCAATATGTAGTTACTAAGAACAAGAACGTTCTCTTATATAATCACAGTACAGTTATCAAAATCAGAAAATTTTAACATTGATACAGTACAATCTAATCCTCAATTGAAATTCTAATTTCAACAATTTCTCCAATTATGCACTTTATAGGAATTTTTTTTTCCTGTTGCAGAATCCATTCAGGATCACACATTGTGTTTACTTGTAGTTAGTATAGAACAGTTCTTTAGGCTTTGTTTTTCTTGACCATGACATTTTTAAAGAATACAAACCAGTTATTTTGTAGACTGCTTATCAATTTAGGTTTGTCTGATGATTCTTGATGAAATTTAAGTTACATATTTTTGATAGGAGTGTCACAGAGGTACATCGTATCAGGAGGCATGTGTCTATTTGTTTTAATATTTCTGATTTTAATTTTTATCACTTGGTTAAGGTGATGCCTGATAGGTCTTTCCTATGTAAAATTGCTATTTTCCCCTTTGTAATGAATTGAATTGTAGGGGTATACTTTGAGAGTACTTAAATATCCTGTTTTTTTAAATTAAACTTTTACTGACAGAAGGAAAGTATTGGCCCAAGAGACAGAAAGGGCCACATAAACCAGAGACTCCATTAGCCTGAGACCAGAAGAACTAGATGGTGCCCAGCTACCACCAGTGACCACCCTGACAGGGAACATAACAGAGAGTCCCTGATGGAGCAGGAGAAAGGTGGGGTGCAGAACTCAAATTCTAGTAAGAAGACTAGACTTAATGGTCTGACTGAGACTGGAGGAGCTCCAGAATTTTTAAAGAATTTAAAGCATGGCCCCCAGATTCTCTGTCAGTCCAGAACTAAAACAATTTCCGAGGCCAACTCTTCAGACAGGGATTGGACTGGACTGTGGGACATAAAGTGATACTTGTGAGGAGTGTGCCTCTTAGCTCAAATAGATAGAAGAGACTAAACAGGCAGCTTCTGTCCAGAGGTGAGATGGGAAGGCAGAGAGGGTTAGGAGCTGGTTGAATGGATATGGGGAATGAGGGGTGGAAAGGAGGAGTGTGCTGTCACAGTATAGGGAGAGCAATGTTTGTATAAATTTTTGTATGGGAAAAAATAAAAAAAAAATTAAACTTTTTCTGACTACTTTTAGCATCCATTGGTAATTTTGTAATTGTGTCATTACTTTCGTATTTATTAAGAAGCTTCCTCTTCTCCATTTATTTGTTTGTAGATTTATATTACTAGAATAGAATTGTACATTTTTATTTTATACACTACAGTCCATTATTATTATTATTAATTTTGATTCTGAAACTGTCTCACGTTTGGGTAATTGGAGCCCCTTCAGTCTGGCTCCTGTATTCTTTTGACACGTCTCCATCATTATCTGAGCACTTCCTTACTTTCTGGCACAAGAAAACATTCCAGGGTTATCTTGTACTTTCCCTGCCTCAACTCTGGAATCGACCATTTATCCAAAGACACTAGTTCCTTTTATTGTAGAATGAAATTTAGAAGCTAGGTATATGCATTGCTACTATGATATTATTGCTAGTAGTAGAGCCTCTCTCAGTGTACAGAGGTAGGAAACACACACACACTCACAATCTACCAAATATATATATGGATATACCTATCATGTATAATGTCTATTAAAAACTGTAAGTTCATAGTATCTTCTTTTGTGAAGAGACTTTTCAAATCCGTTGCTCATTTTTAAAAATTTGGTTGCTTATCTTATTGAGCTTTAAAAGTTCTTTATATATTTTATATAGAAAGTCCTTTGTCAGATGCATGTATTGTGAATATTTTCTTTCAGTGTGTGGTTGTCTATTTTCTTAATGGTGTCTTTTGATGATCAGAAGGCTTTAATTTTAACAATTTATCAGTTTTTCAATGTATGGTTGTTGTTTCTTGTTGAAAAAACGTCTTTACGCATATGCAGGTAATGAAGATACTTCCTATGTTACCTTCTTTATAGCTTATAACTTTAGTTTTTATCTTTTGGTCTATAATCTATCTTTAATTCTTTTTTATAAGTGGTGCAAGGTTGGGGTTGAGGTTCATTTTCTTTCTATGTGGATACCTATTTGTTTCAACACAATTTGTTGAAAAACATTGCCTTGGTGCCTTTGTCAAAAGTCAACTGATTGTATACGTGTGGGTCCATTTCTGGACTGTATTCCATAGACCCATTGTTGTTTTTGTTAGCTGCAGTTGAGTCGACTCAAGCTCATGGTGACCTTATGTACAACAGAGCAAAACATTGCCTAGTCCTGTATCATCCAGAAAGTCACCAGTATGTTTCTGAGTCCATTGTTGCAACTTTTGTGCCAATCCATCTCAATGAGAATCTCCCATCCCCTAGTAGGCTCTCTTCACCAAACATGGTGGCCACTTCTAGTGATCGATTCTTCCTGATGATGCGTTCAAAGCAAGCAAATTGGACAGTGTTCTCTTGTGATCCATGAGATTTTTGTTGGCTGATTTTCGGAAGTAGATTGTCAGGCCTTTATTCCTCGTCTGTTTTAGTTTGGAAGCTTTGTTGAAACTTGTCCACTAGGTTTCATGAGTGACGCTGCTGGTATTTAAAATACCAGTGACATAGCTTCCAGCATCATAACAATGCTCAAGGCACCACAGTAT
>NW_004444134.1:812950-844448 GCF_000243295.1 Trichechus manatus latirostris | reverse complement strand
GAAGGGATGAGACCAGTGGAGTATCTTAGATGGCCGCTCACAGGCCTTCAAGACCCCAGACACTACTCACCAAGGTAGAATGCAGAGCATTGTCTTTATAAGCTGTGTCATGCCAATTGAGCTAGATGTTCCCCGAGACCATCGTCCCCACAGCCCTCCAACCAGCAATTCAGTCCCTCAGGGAGTTTGGATGTGTCTATGGGAAATATTAAATAGACAATAGATAAGTGGTATCTTGGGTGAAGGGTGAGACAGTACACAATACAGGAGACACTAGCACAGCTTGTACAAGGAAAGGTCATGGAAGCCATTAGTTTATCTTTATGCCAACTACAAAAAGTTGTGTACTGTGTTACATTGATCCTTGGTCTTTTGGCTAAGATCAAGTGTATAAGTGTTATATGACATTTTTACTTCCTAATATTGTTTTGGCTATTTTAGGTTCTTTGAATTTCTGTGGAGCCCTGGTGGCTCAGTGGTTAAACTGTTGAACTGCTAACTGAAAAGTCAGTGGCTCGAACCCACCAACTGCTCCACAGGAAAAAGATGTGGCAGTCTGCTTCCGTAAAGATTTACACCCTTGGAAATCTAATGGGGCAGTTCTACTCTGTTTTGTGGGGTCGCTATGATAGGAATCGACTGGATGGCAGTGGGTTTGATTTTTGTTTTTGAATTTCTGTAGAAATTTTAGAATCAGTTTGCCAATATCCATATATAAGCTTGCATGACTTTATAGATTAATTTGGGAGGATTTATATTCTAGTAATATTAGTCTTCTGATCCATGGACATGGTATAGATCGCCACTTACCGTATTTTTGCACGAATAATACACACCTTCTATGGTTGTTTGCCTACCACGTCCTCCCCCATGAAGTACGTTCATAAGTGCTGCTATGCCAATTTTTTTACATGTTGCTGTAAAAAAATTAGCATAGCACGCTTACGAAATACCTTGCAGAGGAGGGCACCGTTGGCAAACACAGAAGGCATGCATTATTTGTGTAAAAATACGGTATTTAGGTCTTCTTTATTCTGTCTGCAATATTTTGTACTTTTCAGTTTAGAAGTCTTGTACTTTTTTTTATTAAATGTGTTTTTTACTTTTTTTAGGTTTTGATGATATTTTAAAATGGAATTTCAAAAATCTTTTTCCATATATTTCCTACTAGAATAGATAAAAAAATTAACTGATTTTATTATAACATGAATGTTGATATCTGTCTAAATCCAGTTATTAACACTATTAGTTGCTTAGTAGATTTCCTGGGATTTTCTATATAGGTAATCATGTTATCTGAAATTAGAAAAAAGTTTACTGTTTCCTTTACCATCTTTAGGCCTTGTAATATTTTAGCCAACCTGTTTGCACTGTCTAGAATCTCTAGAAAAATGTTGAATAAACAAAATGAAAGCAAACATCTTTGCCTTGTTACTAGTCTTAGGGAGAAGGCATTCTGTGTTTCATTACTTAGTATGATATTAGGTGTATTTTTCCCTCCATTGTCCTTTATTGAATTGAGGAAGATCCCATCTATTCCTAGTTTTTCGAAGGTTTTTAATCATGATTAGGTGTTGAATTTTGTCATAGGCTTCTACATGTATTGAGATGAACATACAGTTTTTCTTACTTACTTTTAACGTAATTTACAGTGATTAGCTTTTGAAGGATTAAACCAACCTTGTATTGCTGGGATAAACCCCAAGTTGGTTGCATTGTCTCCCTTCCTCTTCAGTTTTCTGAAATAATTCATGTAGGTTTAGTATTATTTTTTCCTTAGATGTTTGATAGAATTCATTAGTGAAACTATCTAGGCCTAGAATTTTCTTTGTGGGATGGTGAATTTAATTTGTTTAAAATATGAGGCTATTGAGATTTCCTGTTTCATATTGTGTTAGTTTCGGTAATTTTTCCATTCAAGGAATTTTTCTGTTTCATCTATATTGTAAAACTTACTGGTATAAAGTTGTTTATAATATTCCTTTATTGCTCTTGCAGTGTCTTTAGTATGTATAGTTAATGAGTAACTTGTGTTTGTCTTTTTTAAGAGTCTTGCTTGGGCTTATCAATTTTATTAATCTTTTCAGAGAAGCAACTTTTGGTTTTTAAAAAATCTTTATCTACGCTTTATTTTTTACGTTATTGATTTTCATTCTTAAGTGTATTATTTTCCTCATTGTGTATTGCTCTCCCAACCCCTAAAACACATATTTTGGGTTTAATGATCTCTTCTTTTTCTGGTGTTTTAAGGTAGAAGTTTTGCTCCTTTTAAATCTCTTTTTTTGTAATACAGTCACGTGTTGCATAACGTCCATTCGGGCAAAGCACGACCACATATACGTCCATGGTCCCATAAGGTTATAATAGAGTTCAGAAATATTGGAGAACAGGATGTAGTGGATGTAACCAGACGTAGCAAACGCAACAGCTTTCTGCACACCGCATGGGTATCTATCTCATGTCTCTTCTACAAAGCAATTGTGCTACCAGGCGTATAATGGCACAGTGCATATATAATCTATAACACGTCTTGATTGTCATAATAAACACCTACGTTACTGGCTTAGGTATGTACTGTACCTTTTTTCTTTATTTTAATGTGAACTTTCCCTATTTATAAATATGAAATTTACTGTGTAACAGTGTATGCTTCGACTTGTAGACAGCTTCATCCAGTCTTGTGTATTGCATGTCTCTTGAGTGTTGTAGCGTTCTCTCTCTGTTTAATTTTCTTTCAGAAATATTACCATGAAGTTTATCATAGCTCCCAAATGCAGCAAAACCAGTTCTAGTGATGGCAGCAGCAAGAGGCAAAGGAGAAATATTGATTTGAAAGTGAAACAAAAGTTTATTAAACAACACTGAAGGTGGAAAATCAGTGAATGCTATTGCTCGTGATTTGGGCATATTCACACAATGTTACATTCTTCAAGTTGGGCTGCCATTCTCGTTCTCTTTTTCCACATTATTCTACCACCATTATTTTAAATTCACTGCCCGCTAAACTTTCCATCCAAGTTTTCAGATTGTCATTGTCAGTTTGATCTCACATAGATAATTCTTTAAAGAGCACAATTGTCAAAGGAGACATACTTTGATAGTTCATGTAAGCTGTAACACACTTTGCTAGTTAATATAAGCTGTTATTTTTTTGGTCCAAAGAAGACATCAGGTGATAGTTTTGTTTTAAGATTTAGAGATAAAAGATTATCACATGGGGCTCATCCAGCATCATTGGTTCCAGAAAGCATGGATTCTACTGAGAATTTGAAGTTCTGTTTCCTGTTTCTCTCCTTCTTTGATCAGGATTCTTCTATAGAATCTTTGATCAAAATGTTCAGTAATGGTAGCTGGGCACCATCCAGTTCTTCTGGTTTCCTGGCAGAGGAGACCATTGTTCATGGAGCCAACCAGACACTTCTTTGATTTCCTTCTCTGAGTCCGGATTCTCCTTCTTCCTCTGTTGCTTCAGGTGAATGGAGACCAATTGTTATACCTTGGATCGCTGCTTGCTAGCTTTTAAGACCCCACATGTCTGTCAATATATCATAGTGTGGTGGCTTGGGCTTGCATGTTGCTGTGATGCTGGAAGGTATGCCACTGGTATTTCAAATATCAGCAGGTTCACCCATAATGGACAGGTTTCAGCTGAGCTTCCAGACTAAGACAGACTGGGAAGGACCTGATGGTCTACTTCTGAAAAAAATTAGCCACTGAAAACTTTATGAATAGCAACAGAATATTGATAATAGCGTTGAAAGAAGAACCCCTCAGGTTGGAAGGCATTCAAAATACGACTGAGGAAGAGTCAACCTTAATGACGTAGATGGAGTCAAAACTTTCACGACCTTTATTTGTTGATATGACATGACTCAAAATGAGAAGAAACAACTGCAAGCATACATTAATTGCAATGTGGAATGTACGAAGTATGAATCTAGGAAAACTGGAAATTGTAAAAAATGAAATGAAACGCATAAACATCAGTATTCTGGGCATTAGTGAAACATGTTATCAGGAGGGACCAGTCCCTGGAGAAGGACATCATGCTTGATAAAGTAGAGGGTCAGCGAGAAAGAGGAAGACCGTCAACGAGATGGATTGACACAGTGACTGCAGCAGTGGGCTCAAGCATAACAATGATTGTGAGGATGGCGCAGGACCAGGCAGTGTTTCATTCTGTTTTACATAGGGTCGCTATGATTCAGAATTGACTGGATGACACCTAACACCAACAAGCTTTTAAGACCCCAGTCACTACGCAGTGAACTAGGAGGTGTAGTAAAAGTACTGAGAAACAGTATTAGGGTAATTGAATGGGATGTCCTTTGAAACCATTACCCCAAACCTCCAAACCAAGAAAACGAATCTCATGCAGTGTTTGCTTGTGCATATGCAGCCTCAACAGCTACCTTTCTTCTTAATTTTTTTCGTAAAAATATATATAACACGACATTTACCAATTAACATTTTTCAGTTGTACAGCTTAGTGGTATCAATTACATTAATTAGTGTACAGCTGTTACCCTTAATTGATGTTGAATTTCCCGTCACCGTAAACAGAAACTCTCTGCTTCCCAAACCGTGGCTTCTCCTCCCACACCCTCCCTCCCCTGGTAACCACAGATAAACTTTGGTCTCTATATATTTGCCTATTCTTGTCATTTTATATACATGAGATAATATTTGTCCTTTTGTGATTGACTTATTTCACTCAGCATGATGTCTTCAAGATTCATTCATGTTGTATCATGACTTTGTTTCTCTTTCTGGCTGGTTAGTATTCCATTGTATTATATACCACATTTTGCTTATCCACTCATCTGTTGGTGGATATTTAGGTTGTTTTCACCTTTTGGCTATTGTGAATAGTGCAGTAATCATCATTGGTGTACAAGTGTCTGAGTCTCTGCTTTCAAGTTGTTTAGGTATATGCCTAGCAGTGGAATTGCTGGTCATATGGTAGTTCTATTTTTTGTTTCGTGAGGATCTGTCACCACACTATTTTCCGTAACTGTCCATTCTTCATTTCCACCAGGAATGGATAAGGGTGCCAGTTTGCCTGCATCTTTGCCAACATTTATTATTTTCCTTTTTTTTAATTTAGCCATCCTGTCGGGAGTGAAGTGGTATCTCATTGCAGTTTTGATTTGCATCTCTCTGATGGCTAAGATGTTAAGCATCTTTTCGTATGTTTGTTGGCCATTTGAATATCCTCTTTGTTGAAATGTCTGTTCACGTTCTTTGCCCTTTTTTCAATTCAATCGTTTGTGTTTTTCTTGTTAAGTTATAGGGGTATTTTATATATTCTGGATATTAAACGCTTGTCTGTTATATTGTTCCCCCCTAATTTTCTCCAGTCTGTAGGTTGTTTCTTCACTTTGTTGACACATTGCTTTGATGAACCAGAGTGTTTAATTTTGATGCATTCCCATTTATCTTTTTTGTCTTTTGTTGCCTGTGCCTTTGGTGTCATGTCAAGAATCTGTTGTTAAGGAGTAGGTCTTGGAGCAGTATCTGATGATTTCTTCCAGGTTTTTATGGTTTTAGTTCATATATTGTGATTTATTTTATGTCCATCATATGGTTTATCTTCATGAGAATTTCGTGTGTTGTTGAAAAGGAGTTTCGGAATGTTAGGTCATGTGTTGCTCAGATATTCTACAGACTTACTGGAGTTTGTTTGGTGAAGTTGTTATCAATACTGGAAGGAGGCATTAAAATCTCCAACCATGATTGTGGGTTTTTTTCCCCGTCATTCAATCATTTGCTTCATGCCTTCTAAAACTTACTAGGTTTTCACAGTTTGGATTGTTACATCTTTTTGACACCATTATAAAATTTTCAGAGTTACTGTGTGATGTCACTTCCCCTTCAGAGTGAAGAACTTTCTCTAGCATTTCTTGTATACAAGTTTCCTGGCAGTGAATTTTCTTTTATTTAAAGATGACTTTTTTTTTTTTTTTAACCTTGATTTCTGGCATTTTTTTTCTTTTAGGTTTTTAATGATGTTCCATTGTCTTTCAGCTTTCAGTTATTCTGATGAGAAGTCATCATCATTTATATTGTTTCCTTTCGTGTAATGTGTCATTTTCTCCACTCTGCTAATTTCAACATTTTCTCTTTATTTTTGATTTTCAGCAGTTTGACTTAAATATGATTAGATATGGATTTCTTTGTATTCATCTTGACTGATGATAGTTTACAATAAATTTGGGAACATTTCACCAAATGGCATTTTCTGTTTCATTGTCTCCTTTCCTTCTGAGACTCCACTTAGACCAGATGGCCTGATATTTTCCACAGGTCGCTTTGTCTTTGTTCTTTCCTTTTTCTTTTCTTTTTGTCTTCTCCTTTGTCTGTTTTTCCTTTCCCTTTTCATTGCAATTTTAGTCTTTGGAATTTATTGTGACTTATAGCACAGCATATATTAGGTACTTTCTGTTAATCTGTGTTCATGTTCAATGACTATTTCTTCAGCTATCTTCAGTCTGCTGTTTAACTTTTTGTTCCAGTGAATTTTTTGTTCCAGGTATTGTAGCTTTCAGTTCTAGAATTTTCATTTTATTATTATATATATATAATTTCAAGTCCTGTGTTTAGAATAGTCACCTGTTCGTTCATTATGATTCTGTCGTTAGTTATCATCAAGTTGATTCCAGTTCATGGCAGTCCCATAGGTTACAGAGTAGAGCTGCTCCCTAGGGTTTGGTTGTAATTGTAACAGATCGTCAAGCCTTTTCTTCCGTGGTACTGCTGGGTAGGTTTAAACTCCCAACCTTTATGTTAGCAGTTGAGCACGAAGTGTTTACATCACCTAGGAAACACCATTATGATTATATATTTCTTTAATGACTTCTTCCAAGTTTTCATCCGCTAATTCTATTATGTGTTTCCTCTTGATGTCTGTATTATCTGCTTTTTTGCTTGACTGGGTGCCAAATTTTTTCACGTTTTTTCATGTGTCTAGTAATTTTTGTTGTATCTTAGGTATGTGGATAACACATTTCAGAGACTTCAGATTCTGTTCCCTTCTTCTGAAATATATTGACTTCCTTCTACAGGCATTGGTTGGCTGGGTTCAAATTTCAAACTCTTGTCTCCCCTGTGGTGAGTAGCAACTGAAATCAGTACTCACTTTTTTCATCCTTCCAACTGTCGCTCTCCACTGTGTTACATGGAGTCTCTCCTTTGTATCCTGTGCGTACACAGTTCAGGGATCAGGCAAGGATTTCAGTAACATTCTTCCTTGCCTTTGTGGTTCCCTCCTCTCCAGGATTTTGTTCCTCTTTTTCTAGTTACTCTATTAGCCCAAACTTCTTCCTATTGATTCCTCAATCCATAAGATTGTGGCTTTTTGATGGTGCTTCAGCTGCCCTGTGCTGGGTGGACTGGGATGTTCTCTCAAATGGAAATTTGCATGTATATGAATCTTACCCAGTGCTTCCCCCCCCTTTCAAAGGTTGCTTTTCTTTCAGTTTCTGTCCACTGTTTTTCCAGCGTCTTCAATTACTACTTTTAAAATTGTATTTATTTTCTAAAACTCTTTGACATTGTTTTTTATAATATCCATTATCTCTTTATTAAGTGAATGATTTTTCAAGTGCTCTGAAATAACGCAATAAAATATTGTGACCTCTATGTTCCTCCCTAAACTTATTATTTCAAGAATTATTTCAATTTTTTTGTAACAGCTTTGAGATAAAATTCACATACCATACAATTTACTTATTTAAATTATGCTATTAGTAGATTTTAATATATTCAAATGGTTGTGCAACCATTACCACAGTCAAGTTGAGAACTTTCATCACCACAAAAAGAAAAAGTCCTGTACCCATTAGCAGTCTGTTCCCATTTCCTCTACAGCCCCCCTCACAACACTCCCCAGCCTTAGACAACTACTAATCTACTTTCTGCTTCAGTAGATTTTTCTGTTTTGGACGTTTCATATAAATGGAATCATACAATATGTGGTGTTTTGTAACTGGTTTCATTCACTTAATGTCTTAAAGGTTTATCCATGTTGTAACATGTATCAGTACTACTTTTTAATATCTAATAATAATTCATTGTATAGATATACCACATTTTATTTGTTAATCAGTTGATGAGCACTTGGGTTGTTTCCACTTTTTGACTATTATAGATAATGCTTCTATAAACCTTTGTGTGCAAGTTTTCATGTGAACTTATGTTCTCATTTCTCTTAGGTATATGCTTATGAGTGGAATTGCTGGGTCATATGGTAACTTTATATTTAACGCTTAAAGAAACTAACAGACTATTTTCCAGATTGGTTGTACGTTTCACGTTCTAGCAGTAATGTAGGAGGGTTCCAATTTCTCCACATTTTTGTCAACATTTATTCTTATCTGCCTTTTTGATTATAGCCGTCTTAGAGGGTGTGAAGTGGTATCTCATGGTTTTTATTTGCATTTCCCTAACAGCTAATGATATTGGGCATCTTTTCATGCGCTATTGGCCATTTATATATTTTCTTTGGAGAAATGTCTATTCAGATCATTTGTTCGTTTTTGATTGTGGTGTTTGTTTTTATGTTGTTATGTTGTAGGAGTTTTTTATAATGTTGATAAGTTTCTTATCGTATATTATTTGCAGATATTTTCTTCTATTCTGTATGTTGTCTTTTCATTTTCTTGATGGTGTTCTTTGAAGCACAAACATTTTTAATTGTGATGAAAATTTATCTTTTTTTCTTTTGTTACTTGTGCTTTTGGTGTAGTATCTAAGAAGGCTTTGCCTAACTTGAGATCACAAAGACTCTTATGTTTTCTTCTAAGAGTTTTATAGTTTTATTTTCTATGTATAGGCGTGTAATTCATTTGGAGTAAGTTTTTACCTATGATTTAAGGAAGGGGTCCAACTCCAGTGTTTTACATGTGGATATCAAGTTGTTTCAGCACCATTTGTTGAAAAGATTATTTTTTTCTCTATTGGTTAAAAATGTAAGATTCGTTTCTAGACTCTCATTTCTATTTCATTGATAGCTATGTCTGTATACTAGTACCACAGGAGTCCGTGGGTGGTGCAGTCAGGTAAGTGCTAGACTACTAGCTGTAAGTGGCAATTCTGAACCCACCCAGAGGCACCTTGGAAGACAGGCCTGGTGATCTGCTTCTGAAAGGTCACAGCCTTAAAAACCCTATGGAGCAGTTCTACTCTGCACACTTGGAGATGCCATGTGTTGACTTGATGGCAACTAACAACCGCATGCTAGTACCACTCTATCTTGATTATTGTAGTTTTATACATTTTGATATAGGCAAGTATGAGTCTTCTTTGTTCTTCTTTTCCAAGATTCTTCTCGCTATTCTGGGTTCTTTGCATTTCAATAAGAAATGTAGGGTTAGCTTGTAAATTTCTACAAAAAAAACCAGCTGGGAGTTTGACAGAGATTGCATTGAATTTATAGATCCACTTGGGAATTATTGCTATCTTAATATGAAGTCTTCTGATCCATGAACATGGAATGTTTTTAAATTTATTTAATATCCCTTAATTTCTTACAATTGTATTTTGTAGTTTCCAAAGTATGAGTTTGGCACTTTTTTGGTAAAAAATTATTATTGAATATTCTTTTAATTTTTTTTATTGTACTTTTGATGAAGGTTTACAGAATAGTTTCTCATAAAACAGTCAGTACACATATTGTTTTATGACATTGGTTAACAACCCCAAGACATGTCAGCATTCTCCCTTCTCGACCTTGGAGGATCTTTTTTTTTGGTGAAAATATACATAGCCAAATAAACACCATTTCAAAAATTTCTACATGTACAATTCAGTGATATTGATTACATTCTTCCACTTGTGCTGCTAGTCTGACTATACTTTTCCAAATTATTCCATCATCATTATCTTCAACTCACTGCCACCTAGGCTTCCCATGAAAGCTTTGGAGTTGCTGTTGTGAGTTTGATCTCACATAGATCATCTTTGTTTTTTTTTTTTTTTTTGTGCTTTAGATGAAGGTTTACAAAACAGAGTTTCTCATTAAACAGTACACATATTGCCCTATGACAATGGTTAAGAACCCCACGAAGTGTCAACACTGTCCTTTCTCAACCTTGGGTTCCTTATCACCAGCTTTCCTGTCCCCTCCTGCCTTCTAGTCCTTGTCCCTGGACTGCCGTACCTCATTAGTCCAGTTTTGTTTTATGAGGCTGTCCAATCCCGGCTGAACAGTGAACTTCGCGAGTGACTTCACCACTGAGCTGAAAGGGTGTCTGGGGGCCATACTCTCAGGGTTTGTCCAGTCTGTCAGGCCAGTAAATCTAGTCCTTTATTTTTGTGAGTTAGAATTTTGTTCTACATCGTTTTCCAGCTCTGGCTAGGACCATCTATTGTGATCGCAGTCAGAGTAGTCAGTGGTGGTAGCCAGGCACCAACTAGTTGTCCTGGACTCAGTCTGATGGAGGCCATGGTAGCTGTGGTCCATTAGTCCTTTGGACTAATCTTGTCCTTGTATCCTGTTCTCTTCATTCTTGTTGGCTCCTGAAGGGGTGAGACAAGCAGAGTATCTTAAATGGCTGCTCACAGGCTTTTAAGACCCCAGACGCTACTCACCAAGGTAGAATGTAGAACATTGTCCTTATAAACTGTGTTATACCAATTGAGCTAGATGTTCCCCGAGACCATGGTCCCCACAGCCCTCCACCCAGCAGTTCAGTCCCTCTGGGAGTTTGGGTGTGTCTGTGGAGCTTCTATGACCTTTCCTTGTACAAGTTGTGCTGGCTTCCTCGGTATTGTGTAGTCTTACCCTTCACCAAAGTTATCACTTACCTATTGTCCATTTAGTTCCTTCCTCCCCTCCCATCCCCTGTAACTAACAAAGATGGTTTCTTTTTGTGTGTAAACTTTTTCATGAGTTTTTACAGTAGAGGTCTCATGCAATATTTGTCCTGTTGTGATTGACTTATTTCACTCAGCATAATGTCCTCCAGTTTCATCCAAGTTATGGGATGCTTCACAGATTCATCATTGTTCTTTCTCGTTGCATAATACTCCATTGTGTGTATGTACCATAGTTTGTCCATTCATCTGTTGATGGCCATCTAGGTTGTTTCCATCTTTTTGCTATTGTGAACAATGCTGCAGGGAACATGGGTGTTAATATGTGTATTTGTGTGATGGCTCTTTTTCCTCTAAAATGTATTTCTGGGAATGGGATTGCTGGATCGTAGCTTTCTAAGAAAGTGCGATATCATTTTCCAAAATAGTTGTATCATTTTGCATTCCCACTAGCAGTGCATAAGAGTTCCGATCTCCTCGCAGCTTCTCCAACATTTGTTATTTCCAGTGTATTTGATTCATGCCTGTAATGCCAGGGTGAGATGGTATCTCATTGTGGTTTTAATTTGCATTTCTCTAATGGCTAGTGATGGCAAGCATTTCCTCATGTGTCTGTTGGGTGCTTGAATGTGTTCTTTGGTGAAGTGTCTGTTCATTTCCTTTGCCCGTTTTTTAATTGGATTGTTTGTCTTTTTGTTGTAGAGGTGTGGAATTTTCTTGTAGATTATGGAGATTAGACCTTTGTCTGACTTGTAATGTCCAAAATTTTTTTCCCAGTCTGTAGGTTCTCTTTTTACTCTTCTGATGAAATCTTTTGATGAGCGTTTAAGTATTTAACTTTTAGAAGATCGTAGTTATCTAGCTTATTTTCTGGAGTTTGTGTGTTGTTAGTGATGGTTTGTATCCTGTTAATGCTGTGCGTTAGGGCCCCTAGAATTGATCCTATTTTTTGTTCGATGAACTTTATCATTTTTAGCTTTATATTTAGATCTTTGATCCAGTTTGAATTAGTTTTTGTGTATGGTGTGAGGTATGGGCCCTGATTCATTTTTTTGCAGATGGACTCTAGTTTTGCCAGCACCATTTGTTAAAAAGACTGTCTTTTCCCCATTTGATGAACTTTGTGCCGTTGTCAAAGATCAAGTGGCTGTAGGTGGATGGATTTACACCTGGGTTCTTAATTCTGTTCCATTGGTCAATTTATCTGTCATAGTACCAGTACTAGGCTGTTTTGATTACCGTAGCTGTATAGTAGGTGCTCAGGTCAGGTAGTGCGAGTCCTCCAAATTTATTCTTCTTCAGTAGAGCTTTACTTATCCGGGGCTGCTTCCATTTCCATATAAAGTTGATGATTAGTTTTTCCATATCTTTAAAGAATACTGTTTGTATTTGGATCGGGATTGCATTGTATTTGTAAATTGCTTTGGGTAGAATCGTCATTTTCACAATGTTGATTCTACCTTCCATGAGCATGAGAAGTTTTTCCATTTATGTAGATCTCTTTTGGTTTCTTCTGATAGTGTTCTGTAGTTTTCTTCGTATAGGTCTTTTACATCCCTGGTTAGATTTATTCCTAAATATTTTGCTTTTTTGTGGGCGATTATAAATGATATTGTTTTCCTGATTTTCTTTTCATCATTCTCTTTATTGGTGTGTAGGAGTCCAACTGATTTTTATGTTTATCTTGTATCCTGCTACTCTGCTGAATATTTCCAGTACTTCCAGTAGTTTTCTCATGGAGTCTTTAGGGTTTTCTATGTATAGTATCGTATCATCTGCAAACAGGGACAGTTTAACTTCTTCTTTACCAATTTGGATGCCCTTTATCTCGTTTTCTTGCCTTTTGCTCTAGCTATGAGTTCGAGCACAGTGTTAAATAGGAATGGAGATAAAGGCATTCTTGTTCTTGTTCTCAAGGGGAACGTTTTCAGCCTCTCTCCATTAAGGATGGTGTTGGCCGTTGGTTTTGCATAGATGCCATTTATTATGTTGAGAAATTTCTGTTCTATATCTATTTTATTGAGAATTTTTATCAGGAATGGGTATTGGACTTTGTCAAATGCCTTTTCTGCATCAGTTGAGATGATCATGTGTTTCTTTCCTTTCCTTTTGTTTATGTGGTGCTTTACATTGATTGATTTTCTAATGTTGAACCATCCTTGCATACCTGGTATGAATCCTACTTGGTCGTGGTGTATTATTTTTTTGATATGATGCTAAATTCTATTATCTAGAATTTTGGTGAGAATTTTTGCATCTCTGTTCATGAGAGATATTGGTGTGTAATTTTCTTTTGTGGTGTCTTTGCCTGGTTTTGGTATCAGGGTTATGCTGACCTCATAGAATGAATTTGGAAGTATCCCTTCCTTTTCTATGTTCTGAAATAGTTTCAGTAGTACTGGTATAAGCTCTTCTCTGAATGTTTGGTAGAATTCTCCAATTAAGCCATTTGGGCCAGAGCGCTTTTTTTGTTGTTGAGAACTTTTTTATTACCTTTTCAGTCTTTTGTTGAGTCTCCAGATTTTCAACATCACTTTGTGGTATTTTGGGTAGGTAGTGTGTTTCTAGAAATTTATTCATTTCCTCTAGGTTTTCAAATTTGTTGGAGTATAGTTTTTCATAATACTTTGTTATGATCCTTTTTATTTTAGTTGGGTCTGTTGTAATGTCCCCCATTTCTTTTCTTATCTGGGTTATTTGCATCCTCCTGTTTTTCTTTTGTCAGTCTGGCCAGTGGGTTGTCGATTTTGTTGATCCTTTCAAAGAACTAACTTTTGGTTTTGTTGATTGTTTCTCTTGTTTTTCTATTCTATATTTCATTTGTTTCTGCTGTGATCTTTACTGTTCCCTTTCTTCTAGTGGCTCTGGGTTTTGTTTTGTTTCGTTTTGTTTTTTGCTGTTCTTTGTTAACTTGAGTTCTTTAGTTAATATTTTTATTTTGTCCTCTTTTTTGATGTGTGCATCTGTTGGTGTAAATTGTTCTGTGAGGATTGCCCAGAGGTTTTGTTATGATATGTTTTCATTCTCATTTTATTCTAGGAATTTTTTATTCCATGTCGAATTTCTTTTATTACCCAGTGATGTGTAAGCAGAGTGTTTTTCAGTTTCTATGTAATTGATTTTTTTTCCTTCTCTTCCTGTTGTTAATTTTTATCTTGATGGCATTGTGGTCAGAGAAGATACTTGTATACTCTCAACGATTTAGATCTTGTTGGGAATTGCTCTGTGGCCTATTATGTGGTCTATTCTGGAAAACGTTCCATTTGCATTGGAAAAGAATGTGTACTTTGCAGTTGTTGGGTGTAGTTTTCTATGTATGTGTTTCAGGTCAAGTTGACTGATCATGCCCTTTAGGTCTTTGTATCTTTATTGAGTTTTTTTCTAGATATTCTGTCCTTTACCGAGAGTGAAGTGTTTAAGTCTCCTACTGTTAATGTGGAAATGTGTATTTCTCTTTTCAGTGCTGTTAGAGTTTATGTGTTTTGGAGCCCTGTCTTGTGTGCATAGATGTTTATTATGGTTATGTCTTCTTGCTGGATCATCCCTTTAATCATTATATGCTGTCATTCTTTGTGTTTTATGGTGAACTTTGTTTTAAGTCCGTTTTATCTGAGATTAGTATTGCCACCGCTGGTTTTTTTTGGTAGTTGTTTGCTTGATGTTTTTTTCTTCCATCCTTTGATTTTTAATATATTTACATCTTTGGTTCTAAGGTGTGTCTCTTGTAGACATCATATTGATGGATCCTGTTTTTTTAATCCATTTTGTCAGTGTCCTTCTGTTTATGTGTGCATTTAGGCCATTTAAATTCAGTGTAATTATTCATAGGTTTTAGTTTATTGTTGTCATTTTGTAGTTCTCTTTTTGTGTGGTGTTTATGTTTTCTTTGTTCCTCTTAGTCTCCTGTGCTGAATTCCTTTTGTTTGTGGATTTTTTCATTCCTTTTGTTTTTGTAAGTTTTGTTTTTACTGAGACTTTATGTTTTTCTTCTTTATTTTGATAAGTAAGTTTGTTAACTTTCTTTGTGGTTACCTTGAAATTTACTCTTACCTTCTTAGGTTTGAACCAGTCTATTATTATTTGGTATTACCTTGTCTCCCTGTTCATTAGAAGGTGGTATACCTATATCGTGTATTTGTTTTTTTAATTGTTGTGATATTGTCATTTACAGATTAATCTCTGGTTTCTTGTTGTAATTCTTTTGGTTTTGGATAGTCCTTGAGAGTTCATTTCCTAGGTCGGTATCGGGCTGGTACGATATTATGTCCTAGATTCAGCCTGTGGTCTGATATTGTTTGTCCTCAGATCGAAGGAATGCCTTTAATGATTTGTATAAGTTTGGTTTGTTTTTTCCATAGTCCCTTCATGTCTGTTTGTCTGTAGATGACCTAATTTCAGCATCATATTTGAATGAGAGTTTTGCAGGATATATTATTCTTGGCTGACATTTTTTTTCTTTCAGGGTTTTATGTGTGTCATCCCATTCCATGGTTTTTGCCAAATAATCCGAGTTTAGTTTTATTGTTTCTCCTCAGTATGTGACTTTTTGTTTCTCTTGAGCTGTTGTCAAGATTCTTTGTCTTTGGTTTTATTAAGTGTGATTATGGTATGCCTTGGTGATTTTCTTTTGGGGCGTATCCTATACGGGGTTTGTGGAGCTTCTTGGTTGGTCAGGTTTTTATCTTTCATGATATTGGGGAAGTTTTCTGTCAGCAGTTCTTCAATAATCCTGTGTTTTGTGTTTTCTTCCCGTTCTGGAACTCTGATCACTCACAGGTTTTTGCTTTTGATTGTATCCGACATAATCATCAGGTGTTTTCATTTTGCTTCATTCTTTTTTCTGATTTTTTTCCTCAAACAGAATCGTATCCAGGTGTTTGTCTTCAATTTTGGTGATCCTGTCTTCCATCATTTTAAATTTGCTCCTCAGTCCTTCTCTGACACTGTTCATTTCTGATATCTTGTTGTTTATCTTTCGGATTTTTATTTGTTGTTTCTGCATGATTTCTTGTTGTGAATTTATTGGTCATTGTGTTCTTGTATTATTTTTTTGAATTTTTCCATTTTTTGTGTGTATTTTCCCTGAACTTTTCTGCCTTTTCCATTTTCCATGTATTTGACTATTTTTTTCTCATTTTTGTGTGCTTTTAATTCAACTCTTGGATAATTCTGAATTTAGAGATTTGAATTCCCTATCAGGTAGTTCTAGTGCCTTTTCTTCTATTGGAAAGTCATCTGGTGTTTTATTTTGGATGCCTACTGCAACCATCCTGTCCTTTTTTTTAGGTTTTGATATTGTCTGTGTCTTCGAGGCATTCAGTAGTTACATTTTTGATTTATTGATTGTAGATTTGTCTGTTTCTATGTGTCTTTTTGATTGATTTCGTTATGTGGGACCAGGCAGGCTTTGTGTTTTTTGTTTGCCCGTCTGTAGGCAGAATACTTTTCACCTGCTCCAATGGTCAGGGTCAGTTTCTCAGGTATGGTACAGCAGGGCATGTCCAGCTGAAGGGGAATTGCTTGATTGGGTTGTTTGTGGCACATACTGGGGCTGATAGGGTGTGCCAGGAATCAATGCAGTGCAGTTTCCGCTAGGCCATGCCTTTGCTGTTTGGGGGTTTGATGTTAAGCGCATGGTGAAGGTAGGCAGGACGGAGGGGGGAGATTGTGATATGTGGAGCTAAGATTGTTATGGGAAAGATGAGTGAGAGGAGAGAGGAACAGGAACCAAAAACATACAAAGAAAAAAGAGTGCTAAGGAAGCTTGCTGTTGGAGTGGAGAGATGAGAGACTGAAACATGGAGAAAAAAAGGGGAAGAGAAAAAAATGAAATAAAAGAAGAAAAAAATCCTCAGGGATACCACCAGTGCCGTTGCTAGGACTGGGCAGTTACTCCCAGGCTGTGAAATACAGGCTGTCTAGAAGGGTTAGAGGTGCCACACAGCACCAGGTATTCAGGAGACAGGAAGAGAGGGTAAGTATAGAGAGATGAGAAACTGGAAATGAACAAAGACAAAAAGAGAGTAAGAGAGACAGGAAGACAAAACAAAAAAACAAAACAAAAACCAAAAGAAAAAATAAAAAGACATGAAAAGAAAAATGCCCCCAGGCATGTCAGTGTGCATCTGTGCAGAGTAAGGGAGTAGCTCCCAAGCTGCACAGTACTGTCCGGTTAGAAGGGACTCCCCAGCCGTGAGAAGAAAATTTAAAGAAATAAACAAATCAAAATGGAACAAATCAGAACAGACAAAGAAAAAAAGCCCTGGTGTCCCACCAGCTTGGTGGTATGGTCCGGGAAGCCGTTTCATAGTTGAGCGGTGTTTTGCACTCTTTCAGGAAGAAGCAAAAGTGGCTCATGGAGCTAGGTATTTGAGAGAAAGGAGAGGGAACTGGTTAGAGATAAGAAATGTAAAGAAGCGGAAAACAGTAACAGCAGCAGCCAACAATTGGCACTCAGGGAACCGGACAGTGCTGGCGGGTGGGGTCAGTGTGGCACCAGGGTGAAGCTGGTGCTTCCGAGCCAAGAGACTGCGGCTGCAGGAAGAAAAAGAGGCTGAGTGGGAGTGAAGAATGGTGGGGGATGGGAAAGCGTGTATTGCTGGTTACCAGTTGTTCTGTCCCCTGCTGGAAACTCCTGGAAGCTGCTTTCTCATACCCTGTGCTCGCCGATCTCCAGTAGGAGTCCAAAATAGCGGATCCACGCTGTGGTAGCTGATGGGGGACCTCTGCATGTATCTCTCATCGCTCTCTGTTCTTGGTCAGTTTCTTATTGCATTCAGTGCTTGGCTGAGTTGTTTATCTCTTCACTTCATGCTTAGGGTTTCACGATTGATGTGTGTCTGTGTTTGACTTAGTTTTTCGGATCTTTATTGTGGAGGGATGGTGTGTTGCTTCCGTCGTGCCATTTTGCCTGGAAGTTGAGTATTTTATTCTTTTTGATGCTTTTGTATTCAGTAGTCTTTTTTTACTCATTTTTTTTTCTACATTTCTATGCCTAGTACTTCTATCCAAGTTCTCTACCCCTTCTATTTCTTTGTCCTTTTTTATTCCAGTGTTCCATTGATACCATGATGCATTCAGAAAATCTTTGACTTCTGTCAGCAGTTGTATGACGGTATTATTTTTTTTTAGCCAGGTATGGGGTGTCAGGTACTGGGGATATAGTGTTGATTAAACATTGTGTGTTTTCCAAGAAGAGGCACATACACAGTGCTTAAGATGTAAAACAGAAAATATTAGAATCATATGAGGGGCACATAGGGAGAAGAGGGGCGATGGAGGCATTTTTTTGAGAAGATACCAATTAAACTTGACCTTTAAATATTGGTAAGGATTTAAACAACTTAGAAACATTTTCTATTTAGTGGAAAATAGATACGTGAAATGCATCCAATGTTCACTTATTGGTATGATTGTGTTAAAAAAGTTTAGGTTATTATGTGATAACTGGCGTTATGTGAAAAAGCCATAGTGGCACAGTGGTTAAAGCAGTTGACTGCTAACTGATAAGTTGGCTGTTCGAAAGTACGAGCAGCTCTGCTGGAGAAAGATGTGGCATTCTGCTTCCGTAGAGATTTACAGCCTCAAACTGTATGCAGGGGTCGCTATGAGTTGAAATTGACGCTTTGGTAGTGGGTGACTAAGAATAGTAAAGTCTTTTGAACCTTCTTTTTGCTGTTATTCTTTTGGTGGTTTATATGTTTTAAATAAATTTTTAAGTCTATCAAAGTAATGCTTGCACAGAGTAAAAATTCATGAACAGCGGTCATCTTCTTAATTTTTCTGTTTCTTGTAACCCAGTTAAGAGGCTCTCAGTCCAAACTCATTTAGCTCTCTCTACTGGCATCTACTTCCATATTTCTGGGTATGTCTAAATGTGTCATTTCTCGACAATCAGTTTTACACATTAACTATTAGTCTTGCATTATGAGATATAAAAATTTATCACTCTCCGTTCTCATATCCTTCCCCCATAACACCTCCCTCTCACCTACGTACACTTGTCTGTTTTGGCCATATTACAAGCTTTGGATAAACCAGTGGTCTGTTTGTACATTATTCCCATTGTCATCGAGTCAATTCTGACTCAGAGCAACTCTATAGAACAGAGTAGAACTGTCCCACAGGGTTTCCAATGCTGTAAATCTTTACAGAAGCAGACTGCCACAAATTTCTCCTGCCGAGTGGCTAGTGGGTTCAAACTGCCGACCTTTCAATGGTAGCCGGGTGGTTTAACCATTGCGCCACCAGAGCTCCTCCTATGTTATTCCAAAAACTCGCTGTCGTCGAGTTGATTGCGACTCATAGGGACCCGATAGGTCAGAGTAGAACTGCCCCATAGGGTTTCTAAGGCTGTCAGTGTTTACTGAAGCAGACTGCCACATCTTTCTCCCACAGGTCGGCTGGCTGGTGGGTTCAAACCGCCCATCTTTTGGTTAGCAGCTGAGTGCATTAACCACTGCACCAGCAGGACTCCCTTCTATGTTACTAGTAGCATATAAAACTTGTTTCTCCAAAGCCATCTGTTGTATTGACCCTGTTTTTTATTTTGTTTGACTTTTTACCTTTCTTTCTTAAAGGTTTGAAGAGCTCTTGTTCTTGGCTGGATTTCTTTTCATGTTCTTTAATGTGTAAATACGTTTTCTGTCTTGGGATATTAATTTAGGATTAAAGTTTTTTTTCTTTTAGTTTTATTGTGTTTTAGGTGAAAGTTTACAGTGCAAATTGGTATCTCATTCAAAAATTTATACACAGATTGTTTTATGGCATTGGTTACAAACCCTGCGATATGTCAGTACTCTCCCCCTTTCCATTTACACTCTGAGTTCTCCATGTCCATTCGTCCAGTTTTCCCATCCCTTCCTGCCTTCTCGTCTTTGCTTTTGGGCAGATGTTGCCCATTTGGTCTCGTGTACTTGATTGAACCAAGAAGCACATTCCTTACGTGTATTATTGTTTGTTTTATAGGCCTGTATAATCTTTGGCTGAAAGTTGAACTTTGGGAGTGGCTTCAGTTCTGAGTTAGCAGAGTGTCTGGGGGCCATAGTCTCAGGGGTTCCTCCAGTCTCTGTCAGACCAGTAAGTCTGGTCTTTTTTTGTGACTTAGAATTTTGTTCTATATTTTTCTCCTGCTCTGTCTGGGACACGCTATTGTGATCCCTGTCAGAGCAGTTGGTGGCAAAGTTTACAGTATTTTTGATGTTTTTTTCTGTTCTTGCATTATCTCTTTTTCCTTCAGGATCTTTTTGATTGTTTGTCTTTCATGTCCCCCTTCCATATTTTTCTTTGCCAGCCCTTCCATATTTTAGTGAGGCTGTAAACAACTGATTTGAATCAGTTCGTGAGTTTGTCTTCAAGGGGTTCACCATTAAGTGCCGTGATGGGAAACAGTTCTTTACTGGGGGTGAGGTGGGGTGTTACATGTAAGGATCTTTGACTCTTCAGTTTCTCCAAAGAATTATATTCTAGTTATCTGCCAAGACTGGGCCGGGTAGAGTTGGGAGAGGAGGGCTTATACAGGTAGTCCCTGGGTTATAAACCTGTGACTTAAGGACAACTTTTACTTGCTCTTTAATGTTATAGAAATTTGCTCTCACTTTGAAACAGTTACACCAACCAGTATTCCCAAGAATATTCTTCATCATAATCACTTTCACTTGCTGCATGTGCAGCTTTTAAATCATTGAAAAGCCTTCAAGCCTTTTTTGCACTAAACTAATGTTAAATAAGAACCGTATGCACCTGTTCCAACTTACATATTCGCAAAGACACTCAGGAACGAATCTCATTGGTAACCAGGGGACTGCCTGTATACCTTGTTGACAGTCTTATGGGAGGGAGCAGGGTAGGGGAAGAGGACTGAGCATTTCCATAGTTTGATATGCAGGTTTATACCTAATACTGTTTTCACCCTCCCCCTAACCCTTCCAGCATCCCTGTCCTGCCTAGTGTTGCTGAGTCCTGAGGCTTTCAGGTGGCACAGTGGTAAAGAGCTATGGCTGCTAACCAAAAGGTTGGCAGTTCAAATCTACTCGCTGATTCTTAGAAACCCCACTGGGGTAGTTCCACTCTGTCCGATAGGGTTGCTGTAAGTCAGAATCAACTCGATGGCAACAGGTTTATTATCTATTAGTTGTCTACTAAGTACTAATGTTACATACTATGCTTTCCAAAGAGTATTCTATTTAATCTTTATGATAATCTTATGAAATAGATTCCATTATTAACCCAATTTTATACTTAAGAAAACAGAGCTTTAGAACAGAATTAGTAAATTGAACCCCCAGGACTTGAACACATATGCAGATAACTCCAGAAACTGCACTTTTACCAGCTCTGCTATCATCAGAACAGTTAGCAAACTCATGCTTCCCCTTGTATGTCTGTATTCCAGGTTTGTAAGAATTTCATTACATTGATTTGAGCACATTGAAACAGTGTTGGCTATAGTAAGTATAGAACAAAAGTATAGGAATAATGCTAAGTAAAATGAGTACACCTATGGGAATATAAATGTACTTTAATTTTAATGCATATAATTAATCTGAATATCCTCCTTAGGTAACTTAGAAGCAGAACTTTCAGTGAATAGTATATGAAAATGCCTGCAACAGTTCCTGATATATGCTTGAGATTCAGCAGATGTAGGCATGGAGCTAAATACTGATATTAGATTCTATCTGGCATTATATTGAAAGCTTCTAGGTCCAAGAACCTAGTTTTCCATTATTCTTCTGATGTATTTCCTGTAGCACTAACTAGAGTACCCTAAATAAACTTAATGTTCTGTAGATGTTAACTGACAGGCTATGCAACAGCTGAAAAATTCAGAACTGTATTTTTAAGAATATTTTTATTTTTTGGTACTGAATGTCTACTATTCTTATATTTTTAGTTAATGCCTATTTCACGTGACCCGAATTTTTTTACTTTTTATTTTTAACAGATCACTTATATAACTAGGTCATCATTTTGTTCTAAAATCATTATGTCTCGATCACGACAACCTCCCCTTGTGACGGGCATCTCTCCAAATGAAGGAATCCCATGGACAAAGGTAACAATTAGAGGAGAGAACCTGGGAACTGGTCCACCTGACCTCATAGGTAAGCTCACCCACTATGCTTGTGCACACACATTATACATTTTTATGTTGGGCAATTGTGGCAAGATATGTTATTTTGAAATTATGAGGATGATAGATCACATCGTTGTGATCTTTACAGAAAAATCTGAATAAATATGAAAAAGAGTTGTTTCTCTGATTTTTTTGTTAAAATCTTTATTTTATGAAATCTTTTAGATTTTGTCATTTACTTTCTTCAGAAAGTTTCTCCCAGCTGAGAATTACCCCCATTTCCTTGTCTTTGATCATTCCAACTGGTTGGTGTCACTAGAGTTGTTGTCACCCAGTGCAGTACTCATGGTGTCTCACCCCACCCTTCCTGGGGTGAACGGGGCTGGCAGGTGAACCCCTCCCCAGTGGGAAAAGTGGCTTGATGCTATACCACCAAGCCCTACCCCTCTGGGCCTCACCCGCCATGGCACCCTGCAGTTCCTCCCCTCTCCCGTTGGCCAAGGCGGAGACCCTTCTGTCTGCCTGATGGTGGGCACTGGGGCCCAGCTGCTGACACCCTGACTGGTAGGTGATGGAGGGGTGACAAGTTAATGCATAGGGTGTTGGGTAACACCAACCCTAGTGACACCACTCCCTTGGCGACCCCTCCTCTGGCGCTGCCAGCCCGCCTGCTGCTGCAGACCCTAGGGTAATTTTGGTGTCACTCTCTCTGACGGTGTCAGGGAGTGCAGTCTGCACCCCTCGCACCCCCATAGTAATGCCAATGCCTCTAGCTGAGAGTGCCAAAATAGCCTCCTGGCTATTTTTGCTCTCTTTCATTTTCCCTATGGTGTACACTTGTCTATAATGTTTCTCAAGTGCTCTGTGAATCATGCCTCTTCTCTGTTTCTTACTGCTCTTTAAAACCTATCTCGTACTGGAGTCAGTACCCCTTGGCTCTTTTACCCTCACTATACCTAAAGGAGACTGTTCACTCTCACCAGCGTGCTTCCTTTCTGCGACCTGTGAATTCTGTTTGTTTCCCTTTCTCGGCCCATGTTGATTCTGCCCAGTGGCTGTTTGCACAATAGGTGTCTGAATATTCTGCCCTGTATTTGGATCCTGAATCGTCTGTACCTGTTCTGTCCTGCCAAGGCTTCAGATTTACAACTAACAAAATCTCTTCAAATTAATTCCCCCCCAAGTTAATCCATCTTTTTATTTAGAGATAGATAGATAGCTGCCATTGAGTTGATTCCAACTTATGGCAGCCTTACGTACCAGAATGAAACATTGCTTGGTCCTACGTCATCCTCATGGTCACCAGCATTTTTAAGTTCACGTTGTGGATATTGTGTCAATCCATCTTACTGAGGGTCTCCCTCACTGACCCTCTGTTTCACCAAACATGATGTCCTCCTCCAGTGGTTGATCCTTCTTGATGTTCAAAGCAAGCAAGTCAGACTGTTCTATTGTGATCTATAAGATTTTCGTTGGATAATTTTTGAAAGTAGATTGCCAGGCCTTTCTTCTTAGTCTGTTATAGCTCAACTGAAATATGTCCACCATGGGTGACCCTGCTGGTATTTAGAATATTGGTGGCATAGCTTCCAGCATCACAGCAACATGCAGACCACCATAGTATGACAAGCTGACAGACTGGTGACAGATCTTTTTCCTTAAACCAAAACCAAACCCGTTGCCATCCAGTTGATTCTGACTTCCTCGAGCCTATAGGACAGAGTAGAACTATACCATAGGGTTTCCAAGGCCATAATCTTTATAGGAGCAGACTGCCATGTCTTTATCCTGCAGAACGGCTGGTGAGTTTGAACTGCCCACCTTTCGGTTGGCAGCTGAGTGCTTAACCACTGCACCACCAGGGCTCCTCTCTTTATTTAGGGTCCCTCTAATATTTATATATTTAGAGCAAGCTAAATTTTATTTTTCTGTTTTTTTCTTTCCCCCAGTAGATTTTAAATTCAAGGAAAATGAATGATAGAATGTTATTTACAACCACCCCCCCCCGTACTGTAGGGACCCTTTACTGTGGGCTTCTCTGAGCATTTGTGTTTGTCAGTGTTTATCAGCCCTGGCTTGTCTAAATTTCCTCTGGAACTTAAAATGTTCTGACCTGCTAATCCCTATCTCTAATGGTAAAACCTGATCATTGTGGGTTTTTGGTATTGTTATTTATTTTTTTAATATAAATGGTTGTCAGGTACAGCCTAGGGAGACAGCAAATTTTAAATATAATTTTATTGGTTAGTTGCTGACATTGCCCTGTAAACTTCATATTAAGGTATACAGATGCGTTCAGAATGAGGAAGGGGCAGATTTTAGTATGTGCTACTGAATAAATATATATTCTGAATTTCTACATAAATTTATTCACAATTTGTGCATCCTTTTGATTCATTTCTTTATTTCTGAGGGCCACATTGGTAAAAATTATGAATTGCGGTTTGTTTTTTCTTCATTATAACTGCTGGTTAATAGATTTGTTTTTTGCCACCCAGAAAACCTTGAAAAAGAAAAACTGAATTGAGTTCAGTAGTATGTTTAGTGACTGAGTTTTTTGGTTTTTAATTTTTTTGCGTGTACTTATTATAATATTTTATTGTGATTTTGGTGAAAATTTACACAACATACTAGGTGTTTGTTTAACAGTTTCTTCGTATTATTCAGTGACACTGGTTACATTTTTCACAGTGTCAATGTTTTCATTATTTCCGTTCTGGCTGTTCCATTTCCATTAATCTAGCTTCCCAGGTCCCCCCTCCCCTTACCTTCTCATCTTTGCCTTAGGGTAAATGTTGACTGTTTGGTCTCACATAGATAATTTTTTAAAGGAACACAGTACTCCTGGATGATACTGTTTACTTTACGAGCCAATCTGTTGTTTTGCTGAAAGGTGACCTCTGGGTGTGATTTCAGTACACAGTTTAAAGAGTGTCTCAAGGTGATAGTCTGCAGGGTTCCTCTAGTCTCCAGCTGTCTGTTAAGCCTGGCCTTTTTTAAGAATTTGAGTTTTCTACGTTTTTTCCCATTCTACCCCGGACCATCTATTGTGTCCCTGGTTAGAATGGTCATTAGTGGTAGCTGGGCACCAACTAGTTCTTCTGGTCTCAGGATACATGAGGCCGTGGTTTGTGTAGGCTATTAATTCTGTAGATTAGCTTCTTCTTTGAGTCTTTGGTCTCTTTCTTTCTTTTTTGCTTCAGATGAATGGAGACCAATAGTTACATCTTAGATTGCCACTTGAAAGCTTTTAAGACCCTAGAGGCTACTCACCAAACTAGAACGTAGAACATAAAGTTTATAAACTATACCAGTTGACCTAGTTGTCCTAGGAGACTATGGTCCTAAGCTTTCAAATCCAGTAAACCAATCCCATGAGGTATTGGGTTATGTCTCAGAAGTATCTGTAACTGTGCCTCCTAGGTTCTTTATGTATGAATATATATGCAACACACAAGTATATGTATATACATATGCCTACAAATATGCCTGTATGTGCACATATACTTTCCTGTACACATATATGCATGCAGATTTATCTCTGTAACCACACATGTATCTTTTGGTTGTTTTTGCAAATTTGTATATGTTATAGTATTTTCGAAAAATGTCCCTTATGCTTGTGTACTTCTCAGCGTCATCATTTACCTTGATGAGGTTGTCCACACTTTTTCCCATCACCAAAAATAACAAGTCTATATGTTTTAAAGCATACTTACTCCTCCTCCCTCTTCTCCCCAGTAACCACCAGTGAATATTGGTCTCTCTATATTTATCTGTTCTTGTTTTCTTATAAATGAGTGATCATATAATAGTTGCCCTTGTATGCTTAACTTATTTCACTTAGCGTTTTGCCCTCCATGTCCATCCATGTTATTATAGTTTTAGTGGAGTCATCATTGTTCTTTATGATTACGTAGTATTCCATTGTGTGTAGGTACCACAGTTTCCTTATTCATTCTTCCATTGATAGGAGCTTTGGTTGTTTCGATTGTTTTGCTGTTGTGAATAAAGCAGCAATGAAGATACCGAAAAACCAAGCCAAACCTGTTGCTGTTGAGTATATCACGACTCATAGTGACCTTATAGGAGTGTTTATATCTGACTGTGTTAGTAGTTTTAGGTCTCTAGGGTATATTCCTAGGAGGGGGATTGCTGGATCATAAAGTAGCTCTATTTCTGGTTTTTTGAGGAAGTGCCAAACTGTTTTCTGTAGTGGTCGTACCATTATACAATACCACCAGCAATGAATAAGGATTCCAGTGTCCCCATATCCTCACCAACATTTGTTGTTTTCTGTTCTTTCAGTCAGTGCCATTTTAGTAGAAATGAAATGATATCTCATTGTAGCTTTGATTTGCAACTCTCTAATGGCTAATGATTGTGAGCATCTTTGCATGTGTTTGTTGCCTGCTTGGATGTCTTCTTTTGTGAAGGTCCTTTTCATGTCCTTTGCCCATTGTATAATTGGGTTGTTTGTCTTTTTGTTGTTGAGTAGTAGAAGTTTTCTGTAAATTTTGGAGATTAAACCCTTATCTGATGTGTTTTTTCTAAATTTTTTTTTTCCCCATGTGTAGGTTCCCTTTTTACTCTTTTGATAATGTCTTCTGATGAGCAGAAGTTTATAATTTTTATGAGATCCCATTTTTCTATTTTGTCTTTTTCTCTTCGTGCATTTGTTTTAATGTGTGTTATCCTGTTTTTACAGAAGATTAGGTCCCATATTTTTCTTCCTATGTGTTCTTCCAGGAATTTTATGGTTTTAGGTGTGATGTTTGTCCTTTGATACATTTTGAGTTAGTTTTTGTGTTTGTTGTGAGGTATGTATGCTGTTCCTATTTTCTACAGGTGAATTTACAGTTTTGCCAGCACCATTTATTAAAGAGACTGTCTTTCCCACACTGGATGGACTTTGACCCCTTGTTGAAGATCACCTGTCCATAGATATTTGGGTTTAGTTCTGAGTTCTCAATTCTGTTCTGCTGGTCTGTGTATTATCGTTGAACCAGTACCAGGCTGTTTTGATTACAGTGGCTGTATAGTATGTTTTGACATCAGGGAGTGTGAGGCTTCTTGCTCTGTTCTTTTCATTTTTTCTTTGGTTATTCAAGCTTTCTTTCCTTTCCATATGAAGTTAGTCATTAATTTTTCTATTTCAGTAAAGAATGTTGTTGAGATTTATATCAAGATTGCACTGAATTTGTAGATCGCTTTAGGTAGTATTGACATTTTCATTACATTAAGTATGCCTATCGATTAGCATGGGATGTCTTTCTGTTTTTGCAGGTCTCTTTTAGTCTCTTGTAGCAGTCTTATAATTCTTCTTGTGTAAGTCTTTTATGTCCCTGGTAGGTTAATCCCTAGGTATTTTATTGATTTGGAGACTATTAGAAATGGTATTGTTTTCTTGGAGTAGTCTTTGTTAGTGTAGCGGTCTCTATCTGATTTTTGTGTGTTTATCTTGTATCCTTCAATGTTACTAAATTCTTCTATTAGTTCCAGGAGTTTTCTTGTGGAATGCGTAAGGTCTTCTATATATAGGATTATGACCTCTGCAAAAAGTGTTGATTTTGTTTCTTCCTTTTCAATTTGGATACCTTTTATTTCTCTTTCTTATCTAATTGCTCTGGATTGGACTTCCAGTACGGTGTTGAATAAGAGTGGTGATAATGGGCATCACTGTCTCATTCCTGTTCTCAGAGGGAAGGTTCTCACCCTTTCTTGGTTGAATATGATGTTAGCTGTTGGTTTTTCGTATATACCCTTATGCTGAGGAATTTCCATTTTATTCCTATTTTGCTGACAGGTCTTATCAGGAAAGGGTATTGAATTTTATCGAATGCCTTCTGCATCAGTTGATATGATCACATGGTTCTTTTATTTTATTTATGTGATGGATTACATTAATTGATTTTCTGATGTTGAACTACCCTAGTAATCTTGGTATAAATCCCACTTGACCATGGTGTATGATTCTTTTGATATGTTGTTGGAGTCTGTTGACTAGAATTTTGTTGAAAATTTTTGCATCTGTTCTCATGAGGGATATTGGCCTATAGTTTTCCTTTTTTGTGATGTCTTTGCCTGGATTTGGTATCAGGGGTGTGCTGGCCTCATAGGAGTTTGGTAGTGTTCCTTCCTTTTCTATGTTTTTGAAGAGACTGGGTAGGACTGGTGTCAGCTCTTCTCTTAATGTTCGGTAGAATACTCCAGTGTAGCCATCTGGTCCTGGGTTTTGTTGTTGTTGGTAGTTTTTTGATGACATCTTCAGTCTCGTCTTTTGTGATGGGTCTGTTTAAATTTTCTACTTCTGTTAGTGATAATTTTGGTAGTTAGTGTGTTTCTAGGAATTTTTCTGTTTCCTCTAGGTTTTCAAATTTGTTGGAGTGTAGTTTTCCATAGTGATCAGTTATGATCTTCTTTATCTCAGATGGATCGGTTGTAATGTCACCAATTTCATTTCTTAATTTAGTTAAATTTGCCTCTCCTGGATTTTTTCTTTGGTCAGTCTAGGTAGTGGTTTGTCTGTTTTGTTGATCCTTTCAAAGAACCAGCTTATGTTTTTTTAAAATCTTTTCCTTGTTTTTCTATTTTCTAATTCGTTTTTTTCTGTCCTGATTTTGTTTTAATTTCATTGTGCTTCATGTGAAAGTTTACAGTGCAAATTAGTTTCTCATTCAAAAATTTATACACAGATTATTTTGTGATATTGGTTAGAATCCCCGCCTTGTGTCTGCACTTTTCCCCTTCCCCTTTCCATGCTGAGTTCCACCTGGCCATTCATCCAGTTTTCCTGTCCCTTCCTGTTTTTACATCTTTGCTTTTGGGCAGATGTTGGCCATCTGTTCTGGTTTACTTGATTGATCTAAGAAGCACGTTCCTGACATGTGGTGTTGTTTTATAGGCTGTCTAATCTTTGGCTGAAAGGTGAAGTTTGGGAGTGGCTTCAGTTATGAGTTAGCAGGGTGTCTGGGGGCCAGGTTCTGGGGGTTCTTCCAGTCTCTTGTTGAAGAAGTAAGTCTGATCTTTTTTTGTGAATTTGAATTTTCTACATTTTTTTCCTGCTCTGTCCAGGACCCTCTGTTGTGATCCCTTTCAGAGCGGTCGGTGATAGTATTCAGGCACCATCTGTATCTTCTGGGCTCAGGCTGGTGGAGGCTGAGGTTCATGTGATCCTTTAGTCCTTTGGACTAGTATTTTCCTTGTGTCTTTGGTTTTCTTCATTCTTCTTCGCTGTGGACCTGATAGGACCGATAGATGTATCCTAGATGGCTGCTTGCAAGCGTTTAAGACCCCAGGCACTACTCGTCAAAGTAGAATGTGGAACATTTTCCTTATGAATTACGTTATGCCAGTTGACCTAGGTGTCCTCTGAGACCATGGTCCCCAGCCCTCAGCACCAGGAACTTGGTCCGTCAAGATATTTGAATGTGTCTAGGAAGCTTTTATGACTTTGCCTTGGTCAAATTGTGCTGACTTCCCCTATATTGTGTGTTGTCTTTCCCTTTACCAAATTTACCACTTGTCTACTATTTAGTTAGTGGTTTCTCCTTCCCACCCCTCCCCTCCCTCATAACCATCAAAGATTGTTTTTTTCTAGGTGTAAACCTTTTCTTGGATTTTTATAACAGTAGTCTCACTTGATATTTGTCCTTTGTGATTGACTTATTTCACTCAGCATAATGCCCTCCAGATTCATCCATGTTGTGAGATGTTTCGCAGATTCATCATTGTTGTATATCGTTGTGTAGTTTTCCATTGTATGTATGTACCATAATTTGTTTATCTGTTCTTCTGTTCATGGGCACTTAAGTTGTTTCCATCTTTTTACTATTGTGAATAATGATACAGTGAACATGGGTGTTCATATGTTCATTTGTGTGATGGCTCTTCTCTAGTATATATTCCTAGGAGTGGGAATGCTAGATCGTATGGTATTTCTCTTTCTAGCTTTTTAAGGAGGCACTAGATGGTTTTGCATAGTGGTCACACCATTTTACATTCCCACCAGCAGTGCATAAGAGTTCCAGTCTCCCTACAACCTCTCCAACATTTGTTATTTTCTGGTTTTTTGATTAGTGCTAGCAGTGTTGGGGTGATGTATCTCATTGTAGTTTTGATTCGCATTCCTCTAATTGCTGATGATTGCAAGCATTTCCTTATGTGAATGTTAGCTGCCTGAATGTCTTCTTTGGTGAAGTGTCTGTTCATATCCTTTTCCCATTTTTTAATTGTATTATTTGTCTTTTTGTTATTGAGATATTGAAGTAGTCTGTAGGATTAGAAATTAGACCCTTGTTTGATATATTGTAGCCTAAAATTTTTTCCCCGTTGGTTCTCTTTTAACTCTTTTGTTGAAGTCTTTTGATGAGCGTAAGTGTTTAATTTTAGGAGCTGTCAGTATCTAGTTTATCTTCTGGTGTTTGTACATTGTTGGTTATAGTTTGTATTTTATTTATGCCATGTGTCAGAGCCCCTAGCTTTGTCTCTATTTTTTCTTCCATGATCTTTATCATTTTTGGTTTCATATTTACATCTTTTGATCCATTTTGAGTTAGTTTTTGTGTATGGCGTGAGGTATGGGTCCTGTTTCATGTTTTTAGAGATGGACATCCAGTTTTGCCAGCACCGGTTGTCAAAAAGACTGTCTTCCCCATTTAATGGACTTTGATTCTTTGCCAAAGATCTGCTGACCATAGGTGGATTGATTTACGTCTGGATTCTCAATTCTGTTCCATTGGTCTTTGTGTCTGTCATACCAGTAATAGGCTGTTTTGCCGACCATGGCTGTATAGTAGGCATTTACTTCTGCCCTGAATTTTATTATTTCTTTTTTTCTTGTTGCTTTTGGCTTCTTTTGTTCTTCCTTTTCTCAGTGTTCAAATTGTCAGTTTAAGTTAGTGATTTTTGGATCTTCTTTTTTAGTGTAGGCATTTATTGCTATGAATTTTTCTCAGATTACTGCTTTTGCAGTGTCCCAGAGACTTTGATGTTTGTGTTTTCATTTTCGTTTGATTTTAGGAATGTTTTAATTTCTTATGTTACCCAATAATTTTTTAGTAGTGTGTTATTTAGTTTCTGTGTAGTTATATTTTTTTCCCCTATTTATCCCATTGTTGATTTTTAGTTTCATAGTGTTATGGTCCAAGAATATGCTTCGTATCATTTTAGTTTTTTTAAATTTGTTGAGACTCGTTTTGTGTCCTAGCATATGGGTCCATTCTCGAAAAATGATCCGTGTGTGTTGGAGAAGAATTGTGTATTGTTCTGATATTGGGTGGGGTGTTCTGTGTATGTCAGTTATGTCCAGTTGGCTTTTGGTTTTCTTTAAGTTCTTAATGTGTTTAGTGATTTTCTTTTTAGGTGTTCAGTCTTTGACACTGGTGTGTTGGAGTCTCCTACTGTTATTGTGGAGTTGTCTATTTCTCCTTTCATATTTGTCGGAATTTTTTTCATGTATTTTAGTGCGTTATTGTTAGGTGCTGTCATGGATTGAACTGTGTCCCCCCCAAAAAATGTGTGTAACAATTTGGCTAGGCCATGATTCCCAGAATTGTGTGGTTGTCCTCCATTTTGTGATTGTAATTTTATGTTAAAGAGGATTAG
>NW_004444134.1:803747-812664 GCF_000243295.1 Trichechus manatus latirostris | reverse complement strand
CTTTTAGCCTACTTTAACTGTGAGGAAATAAACTTCTCTTGGTTAAAACCATCCACTTGTGGTATTTCTGTTATAGCAGCACTAGATGACTAAGACAGGTGCATATGTATTTGTAATTGTTGTCTTCTTGTTGAATTGACCCTTTTATTATTATGTAATGTCCTTCTTTAATCCCATTTAACAGATTTTGATTTAAAGTCTGTTTTATTTGATATCAGTATGACCACCCCTGCTCATTTTCGTTTACTAGTTGCATGGAATATTTTTCTCTGTCCTTTTATTTTCACTCTGTTTGTGTCCTGTGTCTATGGTGGGTTTCTTGTAGACAGCAAAAAGATGGGTCATGTTGTTTTTAAATACATGCTGCCACTCTCAGCCTTTTGTGTGGGTGTTTAGACCATTTATATTTAAGGTTATTATTGAAAATGAATTGTCTACCTCACTCACGTTATTACTTGCTTTTTGAGTGTTTCCTATGTTGTTTATTATACTGATTTTTCTGTTTTTTGTTTTTGGGTACTTCCTTATGATAAACTTTTTAATGAACTTGCTTCTTTTCTCCTGAGTGTTTTTTCTTAGTGATTTTTTTAGTGGTTACCATATATGTTACATTACATGACTTAAAATTACTGCAGCGTCTAGCATAAGAATAACTGTTAACATACAACCTATCCCTGATATGCTCTTCCTTCCTCTATTTCTGTTGGTGTGTCTCCGTTAACATCAGTATATAACCTTTATTTGGTAGGTTTAGTTTGTACTTATTTCTTAATGTTCTTGCCTTTCCATTTGGAGTACTCCTTTGAGTATTACTTGCAAAGCTGGTCTGGTAGTGGCAAATTTTCAGAGCTTTTGTTTGAGAATGTCTTGATTACCCTCTTGTTTTTGAATGACAGGTTTGTTGAGTAAAGCATTCTTTGCTGGGAATTGTGTTGGTTCAGTATTTCATATACACTTCTCTGCTGTCTTCTGGCCTCTAGAGTTTCTGGGGAGAAATCCACACAGATTCTTAGGAAAGACACTCAGTATTTACTGTTAAATTGCGTTTTTCTCTTGCTGTTTTCAAAATTCTCTCCTTGTCTTTAGTTTTCAAGAATTTTATTAGGATATGTTGCAGAGTTGATTTTTTTATGTCTCTTTTGATTGGGCTTCATGTAGCTTCGTATATTTGCAGACTTCGTTCTCAGCTCACATCTGAGAAATTCTCTCTGATTGTCTCTTGGAAAATTATTTCTATGCCTTTATTGTTGTCATGGTGCTCTGGGATCCCAGTCTTTCTACTGTTAGATTTCTTAATTGAATCCCGCATTTGTTTTTGGATTTGTTCACTTTTCTTTGTTTGTTTCTCTTGAAACTTGATAAGTTCAGATACTTTGTCTTCTAATTCAGATATTCTGTTTTCTGTTTGTTGGACTTGATTGTTGTTTCTCTTGCTTTTTCTAATTTAGATGTTTCATTCTTCAGTTCCAGTAGTTCTCTCTCTCTTTTTTTGTTTAAATGTTCTTACATTACTTGTTGAATCTCTCATTTTGTTCCTCTGTTTGCTTTCTGAACTCTCCTAGTTTTCTGTGTGTTTTTTGCTTTTTTTCAGGCAAGGAGCCTTGGTGGTGAAGTGGTTAAGAGTGGTTAACAGCCTGGCTGCTAACCAAAAGGTTGACAGTTCGAATCCACCAGCTGCTCCTTGGAAACCCTATGGGGCAGTTCTACTTTGTCCTGTAGGGTGGCTATGAGTCAGAATCGACTTGACGGCGCACAACAGCAACACAACAAAATACTTAGCACCATAGTCTGAAAATTATCAATTCTTTGCATTATTCTGGCCTCCACAGGAGAGATTTTGTCTTCTTCGTGCTTTCCTTTAGAGTGTTCCTTCTTCTCTTGTGCTTTTTAGTAGTTTTTGTTGAACTTGAGCCATTTTTTAATCTTTAATTTTTTATTCTGTTTATTGTGGGAAAATTCAAGAGATCTGTACCTTAGTCTCTGCGATTCAGTTCGCATGTGCAGGAGGGGGTATTTAGCTGGATGCCTCAGCTGTTTTGTGTGGTGAGGATTGACTTTACTATGGTGATAATGAGGGTTTCTTTTTTTATGTACTTTCCCTTCTCTGCAGTGGCATACCCACTAACCATGGTGTCCTGCTGGGGGCTGCCTCCTGCTTGTCTATCAGTCTGTACCATTCCCTTTGCCCTGTTGCCTTTGCAGCTCTTCCTGATCCTTGGGCCTGTTAGTTTCAGGCCTCAGTGAGGTTCTGTTGTACTCTCACGCAGCTTTAAGGTCTTGCTTCTCCCCTTCCCACTTGTGCAGCCTGCCAGTTTGCAGTGCCTTAAAAGAGTCTGGCTATAGCTTCCTCAGATAAGCTCCCTTTCTGACATCCCTGCTTGTGGTGTTACCAAGTCCTGTCCGAAAATGGCTGCGATGAGCGTGTGCTCTCAATGTTAGAGGGTAGGATCTTTCAGTTTCTGTGCTGACTACTTTCCACCTCTCCCCTGCTTCTGGACTCACCCCAATTCTTCAGTGTCTGGAGTTCCAAGATCTCTGTCTGTGCTGTTTTTATTCATTGTTCTTTGTGTTAGTTGCTGGGGGAGTAGATGTCCATTCACTTTGTTATCTTGCTCTACCCCCCCATATTGTTTTAATTGATATTGCTTTGTAGTATTGGTCTGTGTATGATTATGATGCTGCTGGTTCATTGGGAGTAATTTATCTCACTGGTGGGTATATGATGGGTTGCATACACATGAGAATCTCTGTTGTTGGGTATGTATGTCTTCCCTTGTAGGATTGCATGGAGGTGTGTCAGCAGGACCCTTCCTCATTGTGAGCTCCAGGTGTTGGTTGGTCAGGATTCCTCTGTAGCTCTTGTGGGGCTGCGTGCTCCTTCCACATTGGCATGTGCTGTTAGTGTGGCCTCTGGAGAGCAGGACAGGTCGTGTTCGCAGACCCAGGGATGCAGTAGAACTCTAATGGGTGAGCCAGGTCCTCTGTTTAGTTATGGATTGGTGTCCTAGTAATGGGAGTAAGGCTGGGAGTCTCGACATATCGGATGGCCGGAGGGAGTAGGTAGAGGGTGGAAGGGGTATGCGGTGGGCAGGTCACCAGGGGCACCTCTGCTCGTGGGCCGGGTGGGTCAGGTGGGGCCAGGCTATCAGTGAGTGGGGAGAACCGTCAGGGTGTTTCCCTGTGTAGGCCAGGTGGGGCACACAGTGGGCTTGGGCAGGGTGAGAGGATCAGTGGGCAGTTCTCTGGGGTTCCTTGCCATGCAGGCCATGCGAGGGGGGAATGGTGGGCGTGTCTGTGGGGTTCCTTGCTGCTGGGGTGGACACGGGGAGTGGTGGGAATGTTGTGCGTGGGTGATGGGGGGAGATTGCTCAAAGGGGAGGGGAGGGAGTATTGACACTAGGCTGGTCACGGTGAAAACTTCTGATTATTACTCTAGTGTTTCACTATTCAGTGGATGTCTCTCACCCAAATGGACATGCACCACTGCTGATAGGAAGTCTCATCACTAGTTTCTAGGTCCCTCCCTTCTTTGTATTCTTCAGAGACTCTGAAGCTCTCGCTCACCTTCTGCACTCACCTTTGTCCCTCCACAGGATTGCACTCTCCATCTTATTTGTCCCTTGTCCTGAGGCTCCAGCGATTCAGTCAACCTCACTTTGCTTCAGTGGCACCTGTATTTCCATAGTTTCAAAGCTGTGGGATTCCCTCATGTCTCCTTCTCATGCTGGTTTGAACCCAGCACCTGACCTGCCTACTTCATTTCTTTCCAAGTCTGTTTACTCAGGATCTCTGCCTCCACCTGTGTTTTCTGTGAAGTTGCCTTTCTGGACTCCTCTCCCAGGAATGTTGTTAGTTACCATCTCAAAATGACCATGCTGTGCTGGCCCAGCTGGCCAGGTGTGGTCTTTTAGAATCTCCTTGTTCCAGCTGATTTCTTTCTGTTTCCAGTCGGTTCTCAGTCTAGTTCTTCAACCTTCCCTTTGATGTTCAGGGATCTGAGGTAGTTTTTTGTGTCTTTTTCACTTGATTTCATGAGTCTATGTTGTAGGGAGTAGTTTAAGGTGTGTCTGTCTTCCTTCCCTCTTCGTAACTGAGTTTTGCACCTCCTAGCTAGTTCTTTTTGCTAGTGTTACTTACATATGTCTTATTTTATATTGTTTTCTCTAGCTATAGTTTTTGCCTCTTAGGTAAATTTCACTTAAATTTATTTTTCTTATGAAATAGTCTTATTTATTCCTATGTCTTGGTTTTTTAAAAGTTCATTCCAGTTATTTGTCCAAAGTGGAAAAAAGCCCCGGAATGCATGGAAATATAGATAGAGGTCACCACGTCTGTCAGTTTGTCGTACTGTGGTGGCTTGCGTGTTGCTGTGATGCTGGAAGCTATGCTACTGGTATTTCAAATGCCAGCAGGGTAGCAACAGTACACTGACAGGGAACTGCCAGAAATTCAAGCCAGATTCAGAAGAGGTCATGAAAAGAGGGATACCATTGCTGGTGTCAGATGGATCTTGGCTGAAAGCAGAAAATACCGGAAAGATGTTTACCTGTGTTTTATTGACTGTGCAAAGGCATTTGACTGTGTGGATCACAACAAATTATAGATAACATTGTGAAGAACGGGAATTCCAGAACACTGGATTGTGCTCATGAGGAACCTGTACATAGACCAAAGGGCAGTCGTTTGAGCAGAAAAAGGGGATACTGTGCGGTTTAAATTCAGGAAAGGTACGTGTCAGGGTTGTATCCTTTCACCATACTTAGTCTGTATGCTGAGCAAATAATCCAAGAAGCTGGACTATACGAAGAAGATCAAGGCCTCAGGATTGGTGGAATACTAATTAACAACCTTGATAATGCAGATGACACAACTTTGCTTGCTGAAAGTGAAGAGGACTTGAAGCACTTACTGATGAAGGTGAAGATCAAAGACTGTAGCTTTCGGTATGGATTACACTTCAACATAAAGGAAACAAAAATCCTCACAACTTGACCAATATGCAATATCATGATAAACTGAGAAAGTTTGAAGTTGTCAAGGATTTCATTTTACTTGGATCCATAATCAATGCCCATAGAAGCAGCAGTAAAGAAATTAAACGATGTATTGCAGTAGGCAAATCTTCTTCAAAAGACCTTCTTAAAGTGTTGAAAAACAAAGATTTTCCTTTGATGACTAAGGTGCACCTGACCCAAGCCATAATATTTTCATTTGCCTCATATGCATGTGAAAGCTGAACAGTGAAGACCGAAGAAGAATTGATGCCTTTGAATTATGGTGTTGGCAAAGAATATTGAATATACCGTGGACTGCCAGAAGAACAAACAGATCTGTCTTGGAAGAAGTACAGCCAGAATGCTCCGTGGAAGCGAGTATGGTGAGACTTTGTCTCACGTGCTTTGGACATGTTATCAAGAGGGACCAGTACCTGGAAAAGGACATCATGCTTGGTAAGGTAGAGGGTCAGTGAGAAAGAGGAAGACCCTTGCTGAGATGGATTTATACTGTGACTGCAACAATGGCCTGAAACATAGCAAAGATTGTGAGGATGGTGCAGGACCGTGATAGTGTTTTGTTGTACATAGGGTTTCTATGTGTTGGAACCAGCTGGACGGCACTGAACAACAACAACATGGCTGGAGGTTATGTCCAAAATTTTACCTGGCACAATCACTGTGAGCCCTTAAACATGGCAGTGACTGGTCTCTGTAACTTTTAATCTTGCTTTAGCTTCAGGCAGTGCTATTCTTATTTGATGAAGTACGTATGACTTTTATAAACCTTACTAGTTCAGCTTGCAGCCTGCCTGAGGTATTGGCAAGAAACAATTTTTTAAAAAAGCAAACTTAACCTGCTGAATAATTGAAGTTTTTTTTTTTGAACTCTGATGATATTTATATTAGCCAAGTAAAACACTATAAAAAGTACTTGGAATGTTACAAGTTACTTCTGAAAAAAAAAAGTGCTGTTATATTTTAATGAAGCAGATTTCTTAGCGTTCTGTAACTTAGCAAAATGTGCCGACAAAATAGGTCTTATGATCTTATTTTTTCCTTATGAAATTCAAAATGATCTGTTCAAAAGTATGTTTAAATTATTTGGTGATTATTAAGTTTTGGAGTAAGAATGCAGATCATGTATTAAGACAGAGGAACCTTGATACCTTGATAGCAACCATGACTGATGAATAAGCTATTGCTTTGGAGTGGTTTCGTGCCAGCAGGTGTGGTCATGGGAATATATGTTTAGAGTTTAGTCTGTGTAATCGACTCCTCGTTCCTCTGTTTAACCATAGGGTAGTTCTCTACTAGGGAACTTACCACGTTAGGCATGCCTGTTTGTTTTTATGAAGACACTATTTGAATTATTACTTTGTGCTCTGATGTTTATTATTATTTTCCTTTCTGAAGTGAGTATTTAAAATTATAAGAACCTTTATTATATTGTAGAATTTAACAATATTAAGTGTGTATTGACCTGGAATGATGTAAGAATTTCCACCACGTATAATTAAGCAGGTTACAAATTGAAAGATTTCTAGTTTATTTTGAAAATACATGAACAAATTTATGTGTGCACTAAATTGAGCACAAATGCATTGAAGTGTTTAGCAATGCTTATCTTGGAGGCAGGGGAGAGGAACCCAGGTAGCTTTCAAGCTCTTAAATTGTTTGAATTTTTCATAACGATTATCAGGAAAAAAATCAAAGACATTTCCATTTTGAAAAAATAAGTTAAAATTATAGATGCATTTAAAATTACACCTTAAGAAATATCAACAAGAAACCCAGTCTTAAGGGAATCCTTAAATGTTGTTTTTAGGAAAGCAAAATGCCATACATGAATAAATCATAGATATTTTAGGGAAACCCCTAAAATTCATTATTTCATGAAATATAAATAGTAGTTCTTTTTGTTTCTTTATAGTTCCTATAGCATTCTTACTCAATAGTGATTGAAGTTGCAATAAAAGGTGACTTAACCGCATTTCATTGTTTTAAATCAAAATTTGCATTTGTTGAGGTGTCTTGGTATCTAACAAAATATTGGAATTGCTACACATGACTGCTGAGCAATGTAAAAGTTAAATAATGAGAAAAGAAAGTGTGAAGTGTCTGCTTTGGGCCATATACATTCTAGTTTATTTTCTCCATAAATATTTTTTTTTATCTTGGTCTCTGCTCTGTAGGAATGGAAAATACAGAGGAAATAAGTTAGAGGAGTAGCTGATGGTGTGTCCCTGTGGAGTGTTGGTGCCTCGCCTGGGGGACAGCCTCACCCACTAGAACCTTTAGTGCTTTGCTGTGTGGCCACAGTCAGCATTTAATTTATGTGCAGGGTATTGGGAAGTGATGGCCATGAGTAAGCTGAGGTGACCTCTCTGGAATGCTGTTTGACTGTAAGAACAGGATGTAGTATAGTGGCAGTATCATCAGGAAAACACTGACACAGCATGAACTATCATTATATGAACTGATATGCAGACATAAAATGAGATAGTAATCCAGTAACACCCAACAACATTTTCCTGGGTTTATCACACTCCAGGCTATGTTTAAAATAAAGTAACCACTTTAGTTCAGAATTCTCAAGAGAATTAGTTATAGAACTATGATTGGCTGCATTCTATAGTACAGCATATAATTGAACACTAGTAAAAGTGCATGCACATTATTTTTAGGAAGATGGGTGAATATAGAATGTTTTTAGGGAATGATACATAAATTTAGTAGTATACTTTAAAATTTTATATCAGTAACTTAGACTTCAAGTAGTAGCAATAGTTTCCCTTCTGATACGTATGAAAACAATCTAAGATTCTAAGCCTTAGACATAATTATGAGCCTAGACTTAATTATGATAAATTGTTTTCTGATTCCTCAGATCTTTGAAGAAACATAAAAATAGTGTAAAAGAAGTTATAAATATTAGATAAAAAACAGATTAAATAAAAATCAATAGAAATAGCAGTATATTTGCAAATAATATTGGTTATATTCAATAATAGAAATAGCTGTTGAACAAGGAAATGTTATTTCTAGATTCATTTTTCAGTTCATGAAAAGGCCTAGTGTTTATTTTTCATGCAGTAGACAAGTTTAAGGTCTTATTATCACTGTTCTTCTGAACTTTGTTATGTCATGCTTGCATTTCCAGGTCTGACAATTTGTGGACATAATTGCCTCCTGACTGCAGAGTGGATGTCTGCCAGTAAAATAGTGTGTCGAGTGGGACAAGCCAAAAATGACAAAGGAGACATCATCGTCACGACCAAGTCAGGTGGCAGAGGAACTTCAACTGTCTCTTTCAAGCTGCTCAAGCCTGAAAAAATAGGTATCCTTCATGACTTTATTCTAAACAAGAAAATAAAAATGGGCTTTGTCTTCTAAAATTTAAAATTAATAGATTAGTATAAAGTTTACCTACTCTAATATCTCCTTAACTTAGATTCAGTTTATGTTTATTTTGACAGGAATAGGATGAAAGTTAAAGTTTGCATCATTGTTGAGAAGGTGGTTTGCTGTGCTAACAGTCAATAAAACCTAAGGATGACATCATAAGAGAGTTGTCATTCGAAGTTCTCTTTACAAATCTGTTTATTTAATATTTTGATGTGACAATTTTGGTTCCTTGATCTTGAATATGATTGCATTTCTTTTAAACTATTATATAGTTTCAATTTGAGGTGAAATGTTCTCTTGATTTGGCCAAGTTATCAATAATATTATCTAAATAGTTTCCGCTCCCTTTATTTTTCCCATTTGTTGAGGCCCAGATAAAATGTTGTCTGGGATGGATCTGTTTTTAGCTCTCCCAACTAGAAGTAATCACTCTCCTTTGTACCCCATTAAAAAAAAAAAAAAAAAAAAAACACACCATTGCTGTTGAGTTGATTCTGACTCATAGAGACCCTATA